>NW_017686481.1:5637-6318 GCF_001879085.1 Nicotiana attenuata | reverse complement strand
TTTAGCATCTTCAGAAGGCTAAATTTGGACTATAATCGGGTTAAGAGTGACCGTTGGTTTCTTTGGATCGTCACCTTCCGTGATCAAACCGATTGATCCTTTGGGATCCCAATCATCTTCTATTTCAATCATATGAACACTTCCACCCTTGTGGTCTGGTAGAGGGTTGTTACGGACATTCGGAGCAGGCTCCTTTGCCACGATGATCTTGTTGTCAATTAAAGCCTGGATCTTGTCCTTCAGGGAGCGGCACTCATCAATAGTGTGTCCCTTCATGCCAGAATGGTATGCATAGGTTTTGTTTGGGTTAATCCACTGGGAAGGGTTTTCAGGAGTTATGGCAGGGATAGGGGTGACATAACCAGCGGCTTTGAGTCTTTCGTACAGCTGGTCGATTGGCTCGGCAATGGCGGTGTATTGTTTGGGAGGTCTGCGGTCAAAATTTCGTCGGGGTCTAGGAAAGTTTTGGCGAGTAGGAGATGATTGATAGTGGGATGGTTGAGTGTTGTAGGCTTGGTAGACTTGTGCGGGTTGGGAATATTAAGGTGAAGTGGGTTGGTATGTGGGAGGTGGAGGTGATTGATAGGTAGGTGGTGGAGCTTGGTAGGAAGGTGTGGGGTAATTTGAGGTAGGTTGATATGTAAGAGGGGGTATTGGGTAGGTTTGGTATTTGATTGGGGA
>NW_017686481.1:0-1214 GCF_001879085.1 Nicotiana attenuata | reverse complement strand
CAAAGCCTTTCTCATCCTTTGGGTGTGTCAAAGTTCCAAGGAGCTTCATGAACTCCAGGCAGTGCTCACACCCAATTACATTTGCAGGATCAGATTGTAGTGCAGTGTGGAAGGGCCAACCTCATATGTCCAAGTTCAGAGGGAACTCAAGGTTCCCAAGGCAAGACTCATAGGAGGGGGGCAGAACTTAGAGTCTAAGAATAAGTGTAAGTTCAATAGAGGGGGAATTAGGGAAAGCCATGACAAAACTAGTGGTCATGCCCAGCAATTAGGATGCTGGCACACCCCTGACCAACTTGTCAGCTTGAGTTTGGGAGTTAGGACCTATTGAAGGTCAGGTTCAGACCTGGGCAGCAATTTGAATGCGGCCAGGCCATGAACTTTAACTCAACACACATAGGGGAATGGGGGTATGGGGATTTTATAGCAAGCAGTAAACATAAAAGAAAGAACATGCTTAATACAGAGTATAAACAACAAAGTAAACCAGAACATGGCAACTATAAAGTAAACACATAGGGAAGGAGCTGAAATTAAATTGGGACATACCAGTTTTAGGGAAAACAAATAAGTAAAACAGCAGTCTTGAAAAGCCAAGTTGCAAGCAAAGCAGTACAAAAGTCTCAGAAGAGAATAGAGAATTGAAAGAGTATTGTGATTGAGAGTATGCGTGATTGAGAGAAAATCAGTAACAATCAGTCAAACCCCATTAAAGGAATTGAGAATCAATTAGTAGTTGGCAAAACCTTTTTTGAAAGAAGAACTTCTCATATATAAAGCAGACAAATCAAACAAAAGGGGTTGTCATGTTATTTAGAAAAGAGTCTAATATTGAAAGGTTCAGAATCATAAGCAAAGGGAAAACAAGTTTAGTTTATAGACTCATAGTGAGTCTGAGAGTCCATGGTTCCAATGCAGAACCCTAGTCCAAACACCAAATCAAACTTGCCAAAGAAAACCCCAAATCCTAGGGTTTCAAATCGAATCAGACATAGAGATGAGAAAGCAAGCCATTGAAACAGACTCAAAGGTCTGTTTCAGAGCCTCATGAGAAACAAAACAAATAGGATAGCAAGTTTGAAACAACAAAGAAAGAAAGTTGATTTAAGAGCATAAAAGAGCATGTTTTAGAAAAGTCGGAACTTAAGCAAGTTCAGAGGAAAAGAGAGGTGGTGTAAACTTAAGCCACAGTAGATGAAACATGCTTAGCAAGT
>NW_017686480.1:4804-6318 GCF_001879085.1 Nicotiana attenuata | reverse complement strand
TAGTTCCATGACCACTGGGTCTGTTCATATCCTCGTAGATCTGTAAGTGTTCTGAGTTCTATTTGGTACTTTTCCTCTAAAAATCGTTTGTTTTGCTAATGTTATTTCGATTCCGTTATTTTCTAAATTTAGGGTTCGTCCCAGGTTTTCTTCAAAGGTTTTTTTTACTTTCAAGTGTTTAAACTAATGGTTTCTTTACATGTTTGATTAATTTTCGTGTATATACTTAAACCCTAGATGTTCCTGTTTGTGACACCGATTTCTTCAATTTTTCCGTTATTGTGTTTACTTTTGTGAACCAGTTGTATTAATTGACTCTCTTTTTAGTTCTGAACAATTTTCCGTTAAAACCAGTATTCTTTGGATTTCTTTTTTTACTTAATTGATTTCTATTAGGGATTTGAGCCAATTTTTCCCGTTAAAATCAGTATTCCTTGGGATTTTTACTTACTTTGTATTGATTCCCTTTGTATTGATATGACCTTCCCGGATCTGTTTGTGCGAATTAATGTGGATTAGCCCCAATTAACTGATTGATTATATTTACCTACTTTATTTATGAACTCCAAATCATTTTCTCACCTTATTTGTTTCGTCTCCCTATGTGCTATATATACACTCTCATTCTGATTCTTAAATACGAACAACAGTTCACAAACACACTCACACACAAACTTTGCTCTCATCTCTCTCTGCTACTTGTGTTCATTGCTTGTCTAGCCGACTGAAAGCCAAGACTAGACTGTTGAATCCTGCCTACTTTACCTTCTGCTTCTGCTTCTGCTTCCTTAACTAGTATTCTCCTACTATTGCCATTCAACTAAACCTATATGTTTTTCTTATAATCAGCATGTCTTTCTTCTGAACCTGTATGTTTTCCTATTCAGCATGTCTACTGCTATTTAATTCAACTATGTGACCTGTTATCAGCATGTCTACTTTATTTCATTAGATCCATGTGCTTCATGATTATTGTTCTCAATCAGCATGTTCACTGCTGATCAATTAGACTATATGCTTACTGCTATTCAATTTGACCTATGTGTTTCCTTATAATAAGCATGCCTTTCTTTTGCTTAAGCAAACCTATGTAAGCATGTATACTTTTGTTCAACCTATGTGTTTACTACAATAGCATGTCTACTTCTGTCTGATTGAACCTATGTGCGTCCTGCTCTCAATCTGTTTATTCCTGTTTTAGCTAGACTGGACCCATGTTTGTTTCTTCTCCACTAGCACGTTCTTTCTATCTTATGTTCACCTCTGACCAACATTGTTCTTAAGCCCTGCTATCCCTTTGCATGTGACTGTATGCTAAGGGTAGCAAGTGGGCCAGTTAGGCCCGGGACCTGCCCAGGCCCGCGAGCCCATATGGGTAGTGGGCCTAAACGGTCCTACCCGTTTAAGCCCGGGACCAGGGAGAGCAGCAGGCCCAAGTGGGTCGGTTCACATAAGGAGATCGTTAGGACCGGGACCGTTTGGGCCCGGGACCGGGTCCTAAATGGGCCGGTTCA
>NW_017686480.1:0-720 GCF_001879085.1 Nicotiana attenuata | reverse complement strand
TAGAAAAAGGGAGGAGTTCTATATAATTTTGTGGAGAATTGGGTAGAATCATGCCCTTAGATTATTATGACTATTTGCATGCATTAGAGCTCGTGTTCTTAGGATCATTTCTTGCATTAGATACCATGCCTATAGGTTATTGCAATGTATGTTATTTAGATACCATGCTTGTAAGTTATCACAATGTTTTAGATGCCATGCCTATAGGGTTTGAAAAATCAATCCCGCATTCTAGATACCATGCCTATAGGGTTTGAAAAATCAATCCTGCATTCTAGATACCATGCCTATAGGGTTTAAAAATCAATTTTGCATTTTAGACACCATGCCTATAAGTTTAAAATCAGTCTTTACATGTCGACAAAGTTTAAATCAGTTTTGTGCATGTCAATGAGGTTCTTAAGCTAATTACTGCATTTAGATGCTATGCCTATAGGATTTTTAAAACCAATTTCTGCATTCTACAAGTCTAAAATCAGTCATTACACCTAGACAGCGTGACTATAGGATCCAGACTGCCTGCTTAAAATTGTTTACTGGTTTACTGCACTCCTGATTAATGACTAGATACCATGCTCATAGGATATCATTGATACACGCCTAGGCAAGCCTGTAGGGCGATTGAAATCCTGCAAACTGTAAAACTACGCTTTTTCTTTATTTGTGAACTGTCCGGATTCCGTAAGCCTTAAAATCAGTAGGCAAACTGATTAGACCTCT
>NW_017686479.1:0-6319 GCF_001879085.1 Nicotiana attenuata | reverse complement strand
TAGGCAACATCAAGATTCGGGGTTGTAGTCTAAGCTGTCTTGAGCTTCTGAAAGCTCGCCTCACACTCCTCTGTCCACTGAAATGGGGCACCCTTCTGGGTTAATCTAGTCATAGGGGTCGCAATCGATGAAAATCCCTCTACGACGCGACGGTAGTAGCCCGCCAAACCAAGGAAACTGCGAATCTCTGAAGCTGAGGACGGCCTGGGCCAACTCTATACGGCCTCTATCTTCCTCGGATCCACCCGAATGCCCTCACTCAAAATTACGTGGCCTAAGAATGCCACAGAACTCAGCCAAAACTCACATTTTGAGAACTTTGCATATAACTTCTTCTCCCTCAAGGTCTGAAGCACGATCCTCAAGTGCTGCTCATGATCTTCCCGACTCCGGGAATACACCAAAATATCATCAATAAAAATAATAACGAACGAGTCGAGATATGGCTTGAATACACTGTGCATCAAGTGCATGAAAGCTGCTGGGGCATTGGTCGGCCCAAATGACATAACAAGGAACTCGTAATGACCATACTGAGTCCTGAAGGCAGTCTTCGGGATATCTGGCTCCCGAATCTTCAACTGATGGTAACCTGAGCGCAAGTCAATCTTAGAAAACACATGTGCGCCCTGAAGCTGGTCAAACAGATCATCAATACGAGGTAAAGGATAACGGTTCTTCATTGTAACTTTGTTCAACTGGCGATAATCAATACACATACGCATAGAACCATCCTTCTTCTTCACAAACAAGACAGGAGCACCCCGCGGTGAAACACTGGGTCGAATAAAACCCTTACCAAGCAATTCCTGCAACTGATCCTTCAACTCCTTCAACTCAGGAGGAGCCATACGATACGGAGGAATGGAAATGGGCTGAGTGCCCGGCAACAGATCAATGCCAAAATCAATGTCTCTATCGGGCGGCATGCCCGGAAGATCAGCTGGAAACACACCGGGATAATCCCGTACCACTGGAACTAAATCAACAGAAGGGGTGTCAACACTGATATCTCTCACATAGGCTAAATACGCGGCACACCCCTTCTCAACCATGCGCTGAGCTTTAAGAAAAGAGATAACTCTACTGGGAGTGTGGTCTAAAGTACCACTCCACTCAATACACGGACTACCTGGCAAAGCCAGCGTCACGGTCTTGGCGTGACAATACAGAATAGCAAAATGGGGCGACAACCAGTCCATGCCCAAAATAACGTCAAAATCCACCATACCGAGTAACAATAAATCCGCTCTGGTCTCAATACCACGAATAGTAACCAAACATGACCGATAAACGAGGTCCACAACAAGAGAATCTCCCACAGGAGTAGAAATATAAACGGGAGCACTCAAAGAATCCCGAGGCACACCCAAATGCGGAGCAAAGTAAGAAGACACATAAGAATAAGTAGAGCCCAGATCGAATAGAACCGATGCCTCTCTGTGACAAACCAGTATAATACCTGTAATGACGAAGTCGGAGGAAACAACCTCAGTACGAGCAGGAATAGCATAATATCTTGCCCGGCCCCTCTCTCGAGGGCGACCTCTATCTCTCCAACCTCCGCCCCTAGCCGGCTGGACAGGTGGGGTGGCAGCTGGAGCTGTGATCATGGCCTGAGAACTCTGCTGAGTGCGCTGTGGCTGAGAAGGCTATGGGGGCGCACTCCTCCCAAGTCTAGGGCAATCGCTCACCACGTTGCAGGTATCTCCACACTTAATACAAGCTCTGGGAGGGCGCGGTGGCTGTGACTGGCTCGGGCCAGACCTACTGGACTGACCTCTGAATGCGCCCCGCGCAGGAGGCGCGCTAAAAACTGGGGGTGCATAGTAAGGCTCCTGAGGTATAGGCGGAGCTGGAGCTCTGTTGGCTGCTGGAAGAGCTGAATGGACAGGGAGACCCGCATAACCTCTACCATAACGACCTGCTGATGGGGTACGGGCACTAGAGTAGTGACCTGACTCTCGAGACCTCTTGGCCTCCCTCTCCCTTCACTCCCTGGCGAGCATACCCTCAATCCTCCTAGCAATGCTTACTACCTACTGATAAGGAATGTCCATCTCCAACTCTCGAGCCATGCTAGATCTGATGTGTGGAATAAGACCCTCAATGAACCTGCGAACTCTCTCCCAAACTGTAGCAACCAAGGCCGGTGCATGCCTGGACAATCTGGTATAACGGATGGCATACTCCGAAACGGTCATAGCACCCTGGTGCAAATGCTCGAACTCTGCGCTCCATGCATCCCTGAGACTCTGGGGGACGAACTCTCTCATAAACATATTCGAGAACTGGGGCCAAGTCAGTGAAGCAGCCTCGACTGGACTGTCTATCTCATAAGTGCGCACCAATCATAGGCGGCTCCCCGAAGCTGAAAAGCAGTGAAAGAAACCCCGCTGGACTGCACTATGACCATAGTGCGAAGAATACGGTGACACTCCTCTAGAAATCCCAAGGCATCATCTGATGCTAATCCACTGAACACTGGGGGATCATACTTCTTGAACCTCTCAAGTCTCCGCTGCTCGTCCTCTGAAGCAGCTGACCCATCCTCGGGCTGAACTAGCGCTGCAGGCAGTGCCGGAATAATCTCGGGAGCCTGCTCAACCTGCACTCGCTGCCCAGGAGTGCGGACGGCGGGAGTCTGTGCTCCTCCCCCGGCCTGGGATGTGGCTGCAGCAAGGGGAAACAACCCTGCCTGAGCCAAGGTGGTGTACATGCTCATGAACTGAGCCAAAGTCTCCTCGAGCGCTGGAGTAGTAGTGGGAGTAGTAGGTGTGCCAGGTGCCTGGGCTCCAGCTGGATCTGCTGGTGGTACCTCGGCGGCAGCTCGCGCAGGTGCTCTGGCTGCACCACGTACGCGTCCTCGACCTCTTCCCCGACCCCGGTCTCTAACGGTTGCAGTAGGGGGCGCGGGTGCCTGATCATCTCGAGTAGCACGTGCCCTCACTATGTGAGAGAATAGAAGTCAGAAGTTTAGAATTGATGTCCAAAAATATCGCACGACAAGGAATTCAAATGAAATGAAGATTTTTCCTAAACAGTTACATAGCCTCTCGTAGATAAGTATAGACGTCTCCGTACCGATCAGCGAGACACTAATAAACCGGCCTTTGTTTCGTGAGTCCTATGAACCTAGAGCTCTGATACCAACTTGTCACGACCCCAGTTCATCCTCCATGAACATGTCGTGATGGCACCTAGTTAATACAACTAGGTAAGCCTAACAATGCGGAAATTAATATAACTTGCGGAATAATTAATTAAAAATTGAACATGCTAAAATAATAACTGCGTGTAAGGCCACTCGGCCTATACAACTCAAAAGAAATGCGGAAGTCTACAACACAATCCCAAAACCTGGAAACTCACGGAAACCACATGCTAACAGAAATATCGTAAGTGCTCTAATCTCCAGAACGTCTACATCAAAGGTATGATAGAATCTAAACACTACAGATAGAATAAGGAAGAAGACTCTTTGGTTTGCGGACGTTGCAGATATACCTCGAAGTCTCCGTAGCTCTCCCCGCCTCAAGGATAATGCGCCTGAGTGGAGGTATCTGGATGATCCGCACATGAAAAACATGCCCAGGAAGGGCATGAGTACACCACAGTGGTACTCAGTAAGTGCCAAGCCTAACCTCGGTTGGGTAGTGACGAGGAAAGGTCAGGGCCCTACTGAGATAAAACACAATATATAATAGGTTAAGGGAAGCAATATAGATAAAGTCTACAGCGAGAATCTAAACAGGATAAATAAGGGAAACAGTAATAGGAAGCAGAAACAAATAATATAAGGAATACTGCTCACAACAGGAAGTAATAGCAGGGGATCTCTTGGTATCCCGAGGATCTCTTGGTATCCTCATCATATAAACTAGGGATCTCTTGGTATCCCGAGGATCTCTTGGTATCCTCATCATATACATGAGGGATCTCTTAGTATCCTCAAATCTTACATTTACATGTGCCAGGGATCTCTTGGTATCCCGCACCTCAGTCCAGAACATAACAAGTACAAGGGGATCTCCCGGGATGCCGTCCCGTAGTCCCTATTTAAAGCACACTATAACAGCCCAAAACATTAGGGTAAATGCTAAAACTCAAAACAAGTAATAGAAATCCTAGCCTAACATGCTTCACGTAGTACAAACAAGATAGTTTAAGCACATAAGCAAGTAAGTCAACTAAACATGCTTCTCTAAACTAGCATAGGATAAACTTGCAATTCAAAATAAACAGGTAAGCAAGAAAAATTCAATTTAAATACTTCAAGTAAAATGGATTTCCAACAATTAGCTCAAGTATCCTCACCTCACGTACGAGGCTTTCAAATATCAAATATCATGTCCTAAGGGGAAGAGGTCCCCCACACAAGGTTAGACAAGCCACTTACCTCGAACCGGCTCAAAATCAACTAGAAATCACTCCCTTGCCATGAGTATCCGACTCCAAATGGCCCAAATCTATTCAATTCAATTACATATCATAAATAACATTGCAAACAATTGGTTTCACTATTAAATTCAAAGCTACGACGTGAAATTAGGTAAAATGACCAAAATGCCCTTCAGGCCAACGTCTCCAAATCGAATAATTTTTACGTTTTCAGAACCCTCGTACTCTCACGAGTCTAACCATATAAAAATCTCCCAAATCGGAGGTCAAATGCTTACTCAAAACTCAATAGTTTAGCCTATGAAGTTTCACCCAATTTTTCCAATTTTTGATCCTCAATTCGAATTTTAATGATGGATTTAACTATATAATGATGAAATATAACTAGAAGGGATTAAAGAAACGTTACCCAATAATCTCCTACTCAAAACCCTCTCAAAATCGCCCTTCCCAGAGCTCAATTTGATTTTCTAACTTATGAAAACTAACCCTCGAAATTTCTATATCTGCTCAGGGATTTCCACTTCTGCGGACACGGGACCGCTTCTGCGGTCCCGCTTCTGTGGAACAAGAGCTGCTTCTGCGGTTTTAATCAAAAGGTAGGGACCGCATCTGTGATAAAAGGGTCGCAGATGCGGCAACGCATCTGCGGGGGAACATCCGCTTCTGCGGAAACTAAGGAGATACAGGAACCCGCATCTGCGATGCCTGAGCCGCTTCTGCGGCTCCGCTTCTACGAGAATAGTACCTCTTCTGCGGTTTCTGAGGGAAAGGGGCAAAGCCTCTTTTGCGTCCATTTATCTGCTTCTGCGGCGCCGCATCTGCGGTTCCCAAGCCGCAGATGCGAAAATACCAGAAGAGGAACACTTCAGCTGCTGCAACACTTCAAAATTCTTCCGTTAATCACCCAAAATCATCTAGAGGCCCCCGGGACCTCAACCAATAACACCTAATACCTCATTCAAACTTGTACCAATCCTTAAACCACCTAAAACAATGCCAGAAACTCGAATTAAACAAGGATTTGAGCCTAAGAACTTCAATTTTCATCAAAACACGCTTTCGACCAAAAACCTAACCAAAACACGTCCGAATTACCTGAAATTTTGCGCACATATCCCAAATGACATGACGAAGCTACTGCAACTTCCGGAATTCCAATCCGACCCTTGGATCAAAAACTCACTATCGGACCGGAAACTTCAAAAATTCAAACTTCGGCATTTCAAGCCTAAATGAGCTACGGACTTCCAAATTACATTCCGAACATGCTCCCAACCCCGAAATCACCTAACCGAGCTAAAGGAACCATCGGATTTCCATTCCAAGGTCGTCTTCACACTGTTCCGACTACGGACCATTTTTCAACACTTAAGCTCTCATTTATGGACTAAGTCTCCCAAAACTCTCCGAAACTCAACACCGAACGTCCCGGCAAACCAAAATAGCAGAAATGAACTTAGGGGAAGCAGTTAATAGGGGATCGGGGCATTAATTCTTAAGACGACCGGCCGGGTCGTCACAATTTAGGTCTGTCACTCTTTCTTCTTACTCTCAATCGTGTGGTAGAGCTCAGTTTTAAGAATTCAAACTCCTAAATTCTATTTTGTTCGTAATACAATGATACCTACATCCAGAAAGACAGTTGGTAAGAGATTGAATATGGTTGTGGAAGAGTTGATCAAAGGAACTTGATTTTGGATCATGCTTATGATGAGTAAATATGAGGTCTTCAGTAGATCATGTGTGTACTAAGACGTGTAAGCTTCTTGATAAGGAGCCCTAAGGAATGATATTCTATCCATCCATGTGGTAAAAAGCAATAAGAGAATTGGAAGGTAGATACGAGTTTCAACAAGTAAAAGAAGAAAGGTGAAGAAGGATACGACGTCCTAGTTAGTGAAGATTTTCAGTATTT
>NW_017686478.1:2712-6319 GCF_001879085.1 Nicotiana attenuata | reverse complement strand
AACATCCCGAAACCACAAAAATAACCCACTCGTGCTCAACACTGCAACACATGCCACACTTCAAACAACACCCCATTGCTCATCCTTGAACCGCCAAAAACCACAAATGATCATCTCCACAACACTCCCATCTATGTGGAAACCATACCACACTATACTCAACCAATTTCAAGCACACCTGAGTCTGATGACAAAGACTCTCTTATCAGGAACCTGGCCGCAGAACTCAAGAAGCTGACTAGCCGAGTCCAGGGTGTTGAAGGAAACAAAGGTATCGAGGGGATGAATTATGAGGACCTTTGCATTCAGCCAGATGTTGAACTTCCTAAGGGGTACAAACCTCCCAAGTTCCAAATGTTTGATGGCACAGGGGATCCCAGAGTCGATTTGAGGACATACTGCGACAAGCTGGTCGGAGTCGGATGAGATGAAAAGATTTGCATGAAGCTCTTTATGAGAAGTTTGAAAGGGGATGCTCTATCTTGGTACATTAGCCAAGACCCCAAGAAGTGGACAAATTGGGTAGGTATGGCGTCCGATTTCATGGACAGGTTCAGATTCAACACAGAGAATGCGCCAGATGTATTCTACATCAAGAATTTAAAGAAGAAACCTACCAAGACATTCCGCGAGTATGCTACTCGTTGGAGATTAGAGGCTGCCAAGGTCAGACTGGCTTTGGAAGAAGAACAGATGAACAAGTTGTTCGTCCGTGCTCAGGACCCACAATATTATGAAAGGTTGATGCTGATTGAGGGCCAAAAATTTTCCGACATCATCAAGCTAGGAGAAAGGATCGAGGAAGGTATTAAAACTGGTATGGTCACCAACTTTGAAGCATTATAGGCTACCAACAAGGCTCTACAGTCTGGTGGCGCGTCCAAGAAAAGGGATGTGAGTGCCGTGTTGGTTGCACAGAGAACAAAATCCCCAATCAAATGTCAAACCTACCCATTACCTCCACTCACATATCAGCCTACCTCGCCCTCCTACCAAGCTCCACCACCCGCTTACCAATCATCTCCACCTCCCACATATCAGCCCACTTCACCCAGATACTCTCAACCCGCACCTGTCTACCAAGCCTATAATACTCAACCCTCTCACTATCAATCCCCTCCCACTCGCCAAAACTTCCCTAGACCTCGACCAAACTTCGACCACAGACCTCCCAAAGAATACACCGCCATCGCCGAGCCAATCGACCAGCTGTATGAAAGGCTCAAAGCTGTTGGTTACGTCACCCCCATCCCTGCTATAACTCCAGAAAATCCTTCCCAATGGATCAACCTGAACAAAACCTGTGCATACCATTCCGGCAGGAATGGGCATACCATTGACGAGTGTCGCTCGCTGAAGGATAAGATCCAAGCTTTAATCGACAAAAAGTTCATCGTGGCAAAGGAGCCTGCTCCTAATGTTCGCAACAACCCTTTGCCTGACCACAAAGGGGGAGGCATTCACATGATAGAGATAGAAGATGATTGGGACCCCAAAGGATCGATTGAATTGATTGCTGAAGGTGAGGAGCCAAAGAAACCAACAGTCACACTTAATCCGATTGTTGTCCAGATCCAGCCTTCTGGGGACGCTGAAGTGAACATGCCTATACCACTTGAGTTCGAAGCACCTCCTTCTGCAAAGGTGCCAGGACCAATTGAGGTCGAGTTTGGATCCCCAAAGACACCTGTACCATTCGAAGTGGCTATGTTGCCATCCAAAGCAAAGGTACCCATTCGAGTAACTATGACAGCCATAGCACCATTCCATACAAAGGCCATTCCTTGGGATTACACCGCCGAGGCGAGACGGAAAGGGAAAACCACAGCTGGAGAAGCAATTGCAGCACAGGGTATGACGAGAACCGGCAGGGTTTATACTCCAGAACATCTAGCTGAGTCCAGTAAGCAAGCCTCTAGACAACCAACCATCACTGAAACTGGGTCTGATGACCTCTGGAGGAAGATACAAGCAAAGGAGTACTCAGTCATCGATAAGCTGAACAAGACGCCTGCCCAGATCTCCATCTTAGCTCTGCTACAAAGCTCTGACGCACATAAGAATGCCTTATTGAAAGTGCTGAGCGAGGCACATGTGGCCAGCAACATAACTGGAGGAGAAATGGCAAACATGGTAGGGCAAGTATTGGAGAGCCACAAAATCACCTTCCACGAAGATGAGCTGCCATCGGAAGGGCTAAGCCACAACAAGGCATTTCACAACACTGTGCAATGCGAGAATTATTTCATCACCAGAATTCTGGTTGATGGAGGGTCCAGCCTCAATATTTGTCCATTGGTAACTTTCATAACATTGGGAAAGAGCCTACATGAGATCAAGGATGGAGCCATCAATGTTAAAGCTTTCGACGGATCCCAAAGATCCACTATTGGGGAAATCAACTTGTGTCTTCAAATGGGACCAACTTGGTTCGACGTTGACTTTCAAGTGATAGACATCCCAACATCTTATAACTTGCTATTGGGACGGCCTTGGATTCATGCCGCTGGAGCTGTAGCATCAACCCTACACCAGGCAGTAAAATTTAAGTGGAATCACCAAGAGGTGATTATTCATGGCGACGGTAGCAATCCCATATATAGTTGCCAGACCATCCCGGTGATTGGAGGAAGAAGGAAAATAGGCGGAGAAACCTACAACCACATTGAGAGGGTCAACACCGTGGACAAGGATAAATGGTGGGATAATAAGATTGAGAGCATACTGAATTAGTGTGGATATGAACCTGGCAAGGGACTTGGCAAAAACCTCCAGGGAATTGTCAAACCCATCAAGCTGAAGAAACATGGTACCACTTTTGGTTTGGGATATGAATACACCTAGAAAAAGTTTAATGAATGGTCGCCACCATGGCGCGGTCCCTACTACCCACTGGAGCATTCGATACCTCGCCTGGAGCAGAATTTCCAGCCAGCCGATGTCATATATGGGTCAGAAGAAGAGGAAGCACGGGCGGCAATGAGGAATTTGTTTTTGAAAGACAAAAATATGGATTGTTATGTCATTTTCGAGGAGGAAGGGGAGGAAGGCCCTTCCATACAAGCTGTTAGCCGAGGAGCGCGCCTCAATAATTGGTCCATCAGAACCATCAAGGCCCGGAAAGCTTCGAGGTAGCAAGGCCGAACAAAGCACCATGCATTACCTTTTACTTTCTTGCTAGTTGATTTTCTTTCCATGTTTCTTTAATTTCGAAAAAGAGCTCCAATGTTCAAAACAATTATGAAATTTATCAAAGCATTTCAGTTTCGTATAAATCTCGCTCTTATTATTTTTTCTATCGTTTACTTTATTTACACAGCATCACTATTACTTATCTTGATGAACCGACGATTGTGACTTGCAACGAGACAACGCAACTAACGGACATAGACTCAGAAGAGGATGATATACCAGAAGAGGTCATTAAAGAGGTTGAGGATTTTGAGAATAGGCCTAAGTCTAACTTGGACAAAACTGAGGTTGTCAACTTGGGGGATACAGAGAATAAACGCGCATCAGTGTTCATCTGTCACCATCAGAAAAGAAAGAGTACACGGAATTTCTAAGGGAATATGAGGACATATTCGCCTGGTCGTATGATGATATG
>NW_017686478.1:0-1081 GCF_001879085.1 Nicotiana attenuata | reverse complement strand
TTGAGCAACAGAAAGGAGAACTCAGTTGAAAGGGTAGAGGTTCCTCAGGGTATTCAGGTTCCCAAGGAAAGTGCCTCCAAATTGAACAGAAGATATTGAAGTTTCAGGAAGAACTGGACCAAGTTCGGAACTTGGCAAACTTGTCATTTTCTCTAACTACTCCAGATGTCAACTTTCCCAACACTCAAAATCCCGCACCTCCACAAAACATCCCGAAACCACAAAAATAACCCACTCGTGCTCAACACTGCAACACATGCCACACTTCAAACAACACCCCATTGCTCATCCTTGAACCGCCAAAAACCACAAATGATCATCTCCACAACACTCCCATCTATGTGGAAACCATACCACACTATACTCAACCAATTTCAAGCACACCTGAGTCTGATGACAAAGACTCTCTTATCAGGAACCTGGCCGCAGAACTCAAGAAGCTGACTAGCCGAGTCCAGGGTGTTGAAGGAAACAAAGGTATCGAGGGGATGAATTATGAGGACCTTTGCATTCAGCCAGATGTTGAACTTCCTAAGGGGTACAAACCTCCCAAGTTCCAAATGTTTGATGGCACAGGGGATCCCAGAGTCGATTTGAGGACATACTGCGACAAGCTGGTACGGATCGGATGAGATGAAAGATTTGCATGAAAGCTACTTTATGAGAAGTTTGAAAGGGGATGATCTATCTTGGTACATTAGCCAAGACCCCAAGAAGTGGACAAATTGGGTAGGTATGGCGTCCAATTTCATGGACAGGTTCAGATTCAACACAGAGAATGCGCCAGATGTATTCTACATCAAGAATTTAAAGAAGAAACCTACCAAAGACACTTCCGCGAGTATGCTACTACGTTGGAGATTAAGAGGACTGACCAAGGTCAGACTGGCTTTAGGAAGAAGAACAGATGAACAAGTTGTTCGTACCGTGCTCAGGACCCACCAATATTATGAAAGGTTGATGCTGATTGAGGGCCAAAAATTTTCCGACATCATCAAGACTAGGAGAAAGGATCGAGGAAGGTATTAAAACTGGTATGGTCACCAACTTTGTAAGCATTATAGGCTACCAACAAGGCTCT
>NW_017686477.1:5599-6319 GCF_001879085.1 Nicotiana attenuata | reverse complement strand
CCTTCGGAAAGAGGTTGCGGACTTGACGTTGGCCAATGAGGCTCGCGTCCTTGAAATTGAGCTATGGACCAATCGATTTCAGGAAGCTGAGGCAAAGTTTCCCAAGCCGAGGAGACTGCCAACGATCTGGTGGCCCAATATAGGGCCGATGCTGATGCGGCCAACCAGCAGTCAAAAATGTTAGCCGAATATGCGAAGTGTCAGGCCCGGCTTGAAGTTCTTACCGAACTCCAACGTCGCGGTTTCGATCTTGCATCGGACGTCACCAAAGCCGCCGAAGCTGAGGACGCTTCGAGAAGGGCGACGTTCCCCGAAGAATTCGAGGATGGCTCTGATTGACTCCGGGAATAGGCTAGGCTTTGTTTTGTTTTCCCCTCTTATGTAATTGCTCCGGTAGCGAGCTTTTTATGAAACATTGCCCTCTGCCATCTATTGCTCCTTTTTCAATCTTGTTATTACTTTGCCTTTTATCTTTTTGGAACGATGGTAGTCCTTTATGTTTTTCGAAGTAGTCTCCGAGTGAATGTATTCGAACTCAGGTGAACTTCGACCTTTGGGTTTTCTCAAGGCAGTCCCCGAGTGAGTTGATTCGAGCTCGGGTAAAAAATCAAACCTTACGTTTTTCAATATAGTCCTCGAACGAGTTTATTCGAGCCCGGGTGAAGTCTAACCCTTAGGTTTTTTCGAAGCAGTCCCCGAGTGAGTTTGGTTGAGCTCGGG
>NW_017686477.1:0-2641 GCF_001879085.1 Nicotiana attenuata | reverse complement strand
AGTGTATATACATATCCCTTCACCTTAGGCCCCTTAGAACCCATCATAGTGGAGTTCTGCCGGCGGTACGAGGTGACCTTAGGTCAGATCCACCCCTCGATGTGGCGGATCGTATATCTCTTTCGGGTTTTTATCGAGAGAGTCGAGGGCGATTTTCCCTTTACCCTCGACCATCTTCTTCGATTGTACAGCCCTCGAATAGTTTCGAGGGGGATTAAGTAAAACTGGCCCGCCGGGCTAGCAAACCCCCATTCTCCAGCATCGATGAAGACAAAGATCGAGGCTGGATGAGCAGGTTTGTCCGGATCAGGACGTCCGACCTGATTCCGGCTGATTGCATGCCATTTCCGGAGAGGTGGAACCTCAAACGTAAGTATTTTCTCACTGTTCACCTTTTAGAGTGTGTTTTCCTCAACTTCTCCCTTTTCTTGTGCAGCGGTGACCCAAACTCCAGCTGCCATCAAGGATCTGGCCGGCTGGGTAAACAAGATAGTGGCCCAGCGGCCATATTCGGAGCGAAACTGGAAGGAAATCTCCAAAGGTCGGTGGGAGGCGAAAAACCATGGTAAGCCTTCTTTTTGACCGGTAGCGCACCAAGTTAACGCATTTTTTCTTGTATATCGGGAATGCATCATAACCCTCGTGTTTTGCAGGCATGCCCAAGGACGCGGAGATGAGGTCTTCAATACTATGCCCCCTTCCGGTTCCGGGAGAAAATAAAAGGCCCGGGGAGTCCGGTACGGACGAGCCCCAAAGGAAGATTAAGCGGACAAAAAGGGCCGCCCGCAAACTAAAAAGCCAAATCGTCTTGTCCTCCGAGGAGGAGGACGACAAAGAGGATGACGATGAGGAGCAGCCGGAGCTCGTCCGCCATCGATCCATTCGACCGGACCCTGAGCCGGTGGTCGATCCAGCTGAGGCTCCTCCCGAGGACGTGAGGGTTGAGGATGCTAGTGAACCCTCGGCCCCTGCGCCGGCGTCCCCGGGTACCGGTCACCCGGTTACGTCCCCCCCGTCTTCCTCGACTTGGGGGCAGCTGCCGGACGACATCCCGATGATGGGAGGTAGCTTCGAGACCTTTTTTGATGGGGTACCCTCCGCCAACACTTTCGGGCTCGAAACTCCCCCGGAAAGACCCTCAGGCCGAATACGAAGGTCGGGACGTTCCGGCCGTCGACAAGCTTGTCGATAGGTTTCCAGCTCCGAGCCTGGACCCGGACTGTAACAGGATAGTAACTTTTGCTATCCCCAAAGACGTCCGGGCTCTGGGGCCCCCGGTCGGGGTCGCAAGCTATCTTCATCACCTGATGACGGAGGAAGACCGGGCTGCAACCGAGGCTGTAGATTGGACATGCCTTTTCAACGAAGCCCAACAGGCGCAGCTCAAGGTACTTGCTTCTTCCTTTATTTCTAACATTTTTGCCTTGTGATTCAGTACTGACTCTTTAGACTTTTTCTTTGCAGGCATCGGTGCTATATCACTCGATGTTCCTCCGGATCAAGGACAAAATGGAGACGGAGCGAGAGGGGCACCGGGTCCTTGAAGAAAAGCTGCTAGAAAGTCGGACCGGATTGGACCTTTTGAACAAAGAGCACGCGTCCTGTGCTATCCGGCTGGAGGAAGCGAAGAAAGAGCTTGGTTATAAGCTAAGGGGGGTGCAAGCCGAGCTTAATCGGGTTAAGGCCGAGCTTGACGAGAGCAGAGCCGAACTTGATGAGAACAAAGCCGAACTGGAAGCTCGGGTGCAACAGTTGGAGTCGGAGAAGACTTCCCTTCGGAAAGAGGTTGCGGACTTGACGTTGGCCAATGAGGCTCGCGTCCTTGAAATTGAGCTATGGACCAATCGATTTCAGGAAGCTGAGGCTAAAGTTTCCCAAGCCAAGGAGACTGCCAACGATCTGGTGGCCCAATATAGGGCCGATGCTGATGCGGCCAACCAGCAGTCAAGAATGTTAGCCGAATATGCGAAGTGTCAGGCCCGGCTTGAAGTTCTTACCGAACTCCAACGTCGCGGTTTCGATCTTGCATCGGACGTCACCAAAGCCGCCGAAGCTGAGGACGCTTCGAGAAGGGCGACGTTCCCCGAAGAATTCGAGGATGGCTCTGATTGACTCCGGGAATAGGCTAGGCTTTGTTTTGTTTTCCCCTCTTATGTAATTGCTCCGGTAGCGAGCTTTTTATGAAACATTGCCCTCTGCCATCTATTGCTCCTTTTTCAATCTTGTTATTACTTTGCCTTTTATCTTTTTGGAACGATGGTAGTCCTTTATGTTTTTCGAAGTAGTCTCCGAGTGAATGTATTCGAACTCAGGTGAACTTCGACCTTTGGGTTTTCTCAAGGCAGTCCCCGAGTGAGTTGATTCGAGCTCGGGTGAAGTCCAACCCTTAGGTTTCTTCGAAGCAGTCCCCGAGTGAGTGGGTTCGAACTCGGGCACAATTTGACCTTCAGGTTTTGTATCGATTTTACGCCTTTTTCTTAAGGTCTTACAAATTCGAGTATACTTCGCCATTTAGTGAAGTCGATGATGAGGTCCGGTATTTTGTAGATTTTATGAATTTGGACCCGCCTTCTCGAGGACTTACGGTTAAAATAATGCCTTATCGAGGCCTTACGAATTTCGAACTTACCTTTGAGGTCTT
>NW_017686476.1:3666-6319 GCF_001879085.1 Nicotiana attenuata | reverse complement strand
TACGGAGCTGGCAGTGCACTGAATGCCCTGCTGATCAGATAATGTGCCTGAGAACCACGGCCACCTGATGCACCGTGAGAAACCTGGAGAGCTGACTGAAAGGGCCTAGGAGGATGGCCTCTACCATATGAATCTCTACCTCCAGACGAGGTACCACTGAATCTGCCGGAATGACGGGCTCTCTTGTCTCCCCCCTGACCACCCCCTACGATAATACCATCTCAATCCTCCGGGCCACATTGGCCGCCTCTTGAAAAGTGATATCACTCCCCGCCTCTCTAGCCATCTGGAGACGAACAGGCTGAATGAGTCCATCAATAAACCGTCTCACTCTCTCCCTCTTAGTGGGGAGTATGACAATAGCATGGCGAGCCAACTCAATAAACCTGGTCTCATACTGGGTGACTGACATGGATCCCTGATGGAGACGCTCGAACTGCCTCCGATAGGCCTCAAGCTGTGTGATAGGGAGAAACTTCTCCAGAAACAATACTGAAAACTGATC
This sequence comes from Nicotiana attenuata, assembly GCF_001879085.1. Taxonomy (NCBI): domain Eukaryota; kingdom Viridiplantae; phylum Streptophyta; class Magnoliopsida; order Solanales; family Solanaceae; genus Nicotiana; species Nicotiana attenuata. The sequence continues at coordinate 5,814 of NW_017686476.1, read as the reverse complement.
CCATGTCAAGGCTGGAGACCCAGCTAGTCTAGCTAAACAGAAATCCCTCCACCAAGTCTTGGCAGATCCAGATAGGCGAAATACAGCAAAATCAACTCCATTGGACTCTACAATACCCATGTTCCGAAGAACCTCGTGGCAGCTGTCCAAATAATCCTGAGGATCCTCGGTGGGTGCACCGCTGAAAGTAGTAGTGAAGAGCTTGGTGAACCTATCCAACCTCCATAAAGCATCGGTAGACATAGCTGCCCCATCACCGGCCTGGGCTACCACACCTGGCTGAGCTGCTCCAACCGGCTGAACTGCTGGGGTCTGAATCGGGGGAACTCCCTGCTCCGGAGTACGAGTAGCAGGAGTCTGGGCCCCTCCTCCAGCCTGACGGCTGGTGCTACAAGAACCAAACCCGCTCGAGTAACACTCTCCATGAGACCCACCAATCGAACTAGAGTGTCCTAAAGAATTGGAGTAGCAATAAACCCCCCGGGACCTGAGCTGGGCCCACCGAAACTGCTGGGGCTGGGGTCGGAACCTCCTCGTCAATGTCAACCTAAGGCTCCGTCACTGGTGCTGCTGCTCGGGGCTGAGCTCTGCCCCTACCTCGGCCTCTAGCACGGCCTCGTCCTCTGCCCCTTGCGGGAGCTGTCTGGGACTCGGACTGCTGATCGGAAGATGAGGAAGCACGTGTTCTCGCCATCTGCGAAAGAATAGAGTAGAAATTCAATTAGCATTGAGAAACCAAACCGCACGACAAAAAAGAACAAATGTGAAACTTTTCCTAACTCGGTAGCCTCTAGGGGATAAATACAGACGTCTCCGTACCGATCCCTCAGACTCTACTAAGCTTGTCTGTGAGTTGTGAGACCTATGTAACCTAGAGCTCTGATACCAACTTGTCACGACCCGGATTCCCCACCCTCGGGGGTCGTGATGGTGCCTACTAATGAGAGCTAGGCAAGCCAAATTTAATTACTTGTCCATTAATAATCCAATCCATTTAACAATTTACAATGATAATGCAAAAGCAACGAAATTCAATAATAAGCGGAAGTCTTAACATTTTATAGAATCTGAATAGAAATGCGGAAAGTTCAACAAAATCCTCTACCCAAGACTGGTGTCACTGTACTCACTATGATGACCCGACCCGTCGTCACGTGAGTTATCGCCCCGTTTCCCCCATGTTATGCTTCTTCATGTTTCATTATCAGTATTTGATGTGTTAGAGTTGGTTTGGAATGGTTTTGATAAGAAATGAGACACTTAGTCTCTTTTAAGAAGGCTTAAGTTGGAAAAGTCAACCGGATGTTGACTTTTGTGTTAGAGGGCTCGGATTTGAATTCCGATGATTTGGTTAGCTTCGGAGGATGATTTGTGACTTAGAAGTGTGATCAAAAGTGATTTTGGAGGTCCGGAGTAGAATTAGGCTTGAATTGGCAAAGTTAGAATTTTAGCGAATTCCGGTCGATAGGTGAGATTTTGATCCGAGGGTCGGAATGGAATTCCGAGAGTTGCAGTAGCTTCGTTAGGTGATTTGGGATGTGTGTGCAAAATTTCAGGTCATTCGGAGGTGTTTTGGTTGGGTTTCTGATCGAATGCGTGTTTCGGAAGTTTTGGAAGAACTTAGGCTTGAATTCGATGAAAAATGATGGTTTTAGCGTTGTTTGAGGTGTTTTGATGATTGGAGCAAGTTTGAATAATGTTTTAAGATGTGTTGGTACCTTTGGTTGAGGTCCCGGGGGCCTCGGGGTGATTTCGGATGGCTAACGGGTAGAAATTAAGTTGAGGAATTTCAGGTTGCAGCTGATACCTGATATTTTCGCTTCTGCGGAAAATGGACCGCAGAAGCGGTTCCGCAGAAGCGTGAGGAGGGTCTCAAAAGCGGCTTATGGCCTAGTAGGGTAGTTTCGCAGAAGCGGAACCTTTTCCGCTTAAGCTAATCCGCAGAAGCGGACAGCCGAACGCAGAAGCGATTTTTGTGCTGGAGAGTTAGTTCCGCAGAAGCGGACATTATGTCGCAGAAGCGGCCTTGGATTTTTAAATGAAATTCCACAGAAGCGGAAAATGACCGCAGATGCGGTAGTCGCAGAAGCGACAAAGGCACCGCAGAAGCGGAAACAACTGATCAGAAAGGAGTTTTAATTCCTTCGC
>NW_017686476.1:0-723 GCF_001879085.1 Nicotiana attenuata | reverse complement strand
GCATCAGCAGAGGGGCAGCCCTCGACTTCTGCTCCAGTTACTTCACCACCCACCCAGTCAGCTAAGGGTGGAGATCAGGCAGCCAGGGGCCGCCCCAGAGGTGGAGATCGATCAGGCGGTGGCTAGGCTCGTTTCTATGCGATGCCGGGCAGGACAGATGCCATTGCTTCAGACGCTGTCATTACAGGTATTATTTCAGTCTGTCACAGAGACGCCTCAGTATTATTTGATCCCGGTTCTACCTATTCATATGTATCTTCATACTTTGCTCATTATTTGGGTACGACCCGAGGGTGTCTTGCCTTACCTGTTCATGTATCTACCCCGGTGGGCGACACTATTATTGTGGACCATGTATACCGGTCGTGTTTGGTGACTATTGGGGTTCTGGAGACCCGAGTTGATTTATTGCTACTGAATATGGTAGATTTCGATATTATCCTGGGCATGGACTGGTTATCTCCGTGTCATGCTATTCTAGACTGTTATGTTAAGACAGTCACTTTGGCTATGCCGGGTGTACCGCGGATCGAGTGGCGTGGTGTGACTGACTAATATTCCTAGCAGAGTTATTTCTTTCTTAAAGGCCCAGCGTATGGTTGGAAAGGGTTGTCTTTCCTATTTGGCGTTTGTGAGAGATGTGGGAGCTGAGACTCCTAGCATTGAGTCGGTTTCCGTTGTGAGGGAGTTTCCCGATGGGTTTCCTGCAGACCTGCCGGGTAT
>NW_017686475.1:4444-6320 GCF_001879085.1 Nicotiana attenuata | reverse complement strand
GACTCTAGGCTCCATTTTCACTTGGATCTTCTTCACAAAGGCCACAGACACCTCAATAGTTTCATCTTTGGTTCTGAGAAACAGAGTCCATGTGAATCTGGAGTAGTCATCCACAATCACGAAAATGTATCTTTTTCCTCCTCTGCTTTGTACTCTCATAGGTCCATACAGATCCATATGCAGAAGCTCTAGTGGCTTTGAGGTGCTCACATCTCTTTAAGACTTAAAAGAGGACTTCACATGTTTTCCTCTAGCACAGGCATCACAGACTTTTTGCATCTTGAATTGTGACGTAGGCAGACCATGGACCAGGTCCTTCTGAATTAGTTTGTTCAGAAGAGAAAAGCTTGCATGGCTTAGTCTTCTGTGCTATAGTTCAGCATCATCATCAATGGCTTTTAGATAACTCAGATCACCACTCTGTAGGGACTCGAAATCAGCAACATAGATGTTCTTGTATCTTTTGGCCACCAGTACTATTTCACCGGTCACAAGATCAGTGACTGTACATATTTTGGACGAGAATTCCACCTTGTTTCCTTTATCACAGATTTAAGAAACACTCAGGAAACTGTACTTAAGGCCATTGACATAGTACACATTTTCAATAGAATAAGTGAGTGACTTCCCAACTTTTCCAACTCCAAGAATGTACCCCTTTTTTCCATTGCCAAATGATACACTCCCTCCTTGCAGGGATTTTAGTGAAAGAAAGTCCGTGGTGTTCCCAGTCATGTGCTTTGAACACCCACTATCCATGTACCATTGTTGGCCACTTCCTTTCACTGTTCCCTACACAAGAGATTAAGAGTTAGTTTTAGGAACCCAAGCAAGTTTGGGTCCCTTGTAGTAGGTAAGAGGATGAATAAGAGTTCTCTTGGTCCATGCTGGTAATATGCATTTTTTGTGAGTGGTACCTGGTCCTTCTTTTGTAGTCACCCTTTCAGCAAACACTTTGTTTTTCTGAATTGATTGATTCTTTCCTTGGACATCTTCCTTGAAGTGCCCGGTGTTCCCACATTGGGTACAAGGCCAATTATCAAAGATAGTGACGTACTTGCTGTGAGGGTTGTAAGGAGGTTTCTCCCCTTGGAACCCTATTCCCTCCCTGTTTTCACAATCATTAGTGTGTAAGGCAGTGGTGGCTTTTAAGGACCGGGTCCACTTTAGGGACTTTTCAAGGTCGTTCTTTACTATTTCCAGATCAATTTGGAGTTGCTCATTTTTCTCAACCTCATTTTTGTGAGCACGTGATTTTTGCCCTAAGTAATAATTCCCAAAATTTCAAACAAAAAAAAAATAATTTTTCTAGCATTTTATAAATTTCTGTGAATTTGTGGCATTTTTTGTTAAGTGTTTGCATTTGTCTGTGCATTTTAATTAATGAAAAATACAAAAAATACTTGGCATGTGCATTTAGGGTTTAATTTTATATTTTAGGATTAATTACAAATTTAATTGTTTCATAAAATGGAAAAATCACAAAAAATAGTTTAATTTGCACTTTTAGTTTTAACTTTGATTATGAGTAGTTTTTCTATTAATTTATTTTTAATTAATTGTGTTATTATCATTTTAGGTTTAATTAGTTTTTTCCGAGTTCTAGGAATTAATTTTGATTTTAATTAAATTTTGAAAAAAAAGAGAAAAAGAAAAAAAAAAGGAATTTTGAATTAAGTTTGTTTTGAAATAAAATAAAGAGAAGAGGAAAATTGGGCCAATTAGGATTAAAATACCCCAGCCCAAATCGGATCACCAGGCCCAAATGCCCCACCCCGATCCAGTCCAGTTCCCCGGGTTCCCAAACGGCGCCGTTTAATGGCGATTTAATCCCAGCCGTCTAGGTTGTTTGATCTAACGGCTCAGAAGCCTGGGT
>NW_017686475.1:0-730 GCF_001879085.1 Nicotiana attenuata | reverse complement strand
ATTTTCCTACATGTTTCATGCTAAATGTGCAAAATGTTGCTTTTTACCGCTTTGATATTATCTGAATTGTATATAAACTGTGCCGAAACCTTTCTCTTCTTACCTCCGGGGATGTGCTTACTGATTGAGACTCCCTATTCTGTTAGTGTCAATACCCTGAAATAAGAAAGAGGCCGGACAAGTTACTAAGCCGGATGGCCTTTTGGGTCCCGGTACGTAGCCCCCTCCTCGACTCGAGTTGTCCGCTCGGGTACACAGTCTAGAACCTATACCCAGGTTTTGAACCTAGAAGAACTTGACTTCATGCCGGATCCCTAGTAGGAACGCTTATCTGCATCACGTGCATTTTGACTTAAAGGACTCAACACAGGGGTTGGGTCCGTCTAGGACAGGTGTACCCGAAATAATGGACCATCCTGATGCATCCTACTTGTGCATTTATCTATTTTGGACTTGCATGCTGACCGGCTTTGAATATCTGGGCTATATTGAAAAAAAGAGAGAGAAAAAGAGAAATAGCAGTGTGGAGAATTAATTACCTATGCTAGAAAAAAAAACCAATGGCCAAGTAGTGCCGAAATGCTGCCGGATTTTTGAGAAAATGAAAGAAAAAGAAGAAAAGCTAGTTTTTTTTTAGTTTGTTTTGTTTGCCAATGGAAAAGTAGAAAGAGTTTTATTTTTGAATTAGTTTAGTTTATTTACCGCTAAAAGAAAATATAAAAAGAGTCTT
>NW_017686474.1:0-6320 GCF_001879085.1 Nicotiana attenuata | reverse complement strand
GGGAGTAAGTCGCTGTGGTGATGCATTCCATTATCCAACTGACAAATTATAAGGCAAGCCAAGCTCTAAAAGAATTCTTTCAAGGAAGTTCCAATCTAAAGTGGCATAGGCTTTTCTAAGGTCTACCTTTAAAACACACCTTGGGGAAATCCCTTTTCTATTATATCCTTTGAATAGCTCATGCGTAAACAAGATATTATCTGTAATGCTTCTTCCTTCAATAAAGGCTAATTGTAACTCCCCAATGAGATCCCCTATTACACTCTTTATTCTGTTGGTGATAACTTTGGTTATTATGTTGATAGAGTGGTGCAACAAGCTATAGGTCTGAATTCTTTCACTTGGCTAGGATTTGGCACTTTTGGAATTACACTGACTGTTGTACAATTCATCCCTCTATGCATTTTTCCTGTTTTAATGAATTCCTTGACTGCAGCACATGCTTCAGACCCAACTATAGTCCACTGTGTTGTGAAAAAGTCAATAGGAAAGCCATCTACCCCTGGCGCTTTGTCATGAGGCATATCTTTTATAGCAGTTAGAATATCCTCATTTGTTACATTTTTAATCAGTGTCACCTTCTATTGTTGGTCAAGGCATCTCCCTTGTTTCACCAATGTAGCATCTGGACATCTATGAACTTCTCCACTTTCTCCCATGAGCTTGGTGAAGAAAGATATGAACTCCTTTTCTATTTGGACTGAATCTGTTAGCTTAATACCACTTTCAGTGTAGATGGATGCAATGTGGTTTCTATTTGTCCTCATCTTCCATTGAGCATGGAAGTATTTGGTATTTGAGTCACCACATTCAATCCAAGTGGCCCTAGACTTCTGCTTCAATACCTGTTCTTCTATATTACTCCATTTTGCCATTTCTGTCAAGATTTCTTTTTCCTGGTTGAACAAGCTCTGATCTAGAGGAGAATTTTTGAGTTCCCCCTGTACTATCTCTAGTTTCTGTCTAGCCTGATCAAGTCTCTGCTGGTAGGAAGCCATATATTTGTTCAGTCTTTAAGACCATTTTTGAGTGTCTTCAATTTCTTCCAGGTTGTGTTCATGGGCTCTTCTTGAATTCCCTGCTGCCATACCTCTTGCACTATGTTTCTGAACTCTGGATGCTCCATAACATTTTTGTAAAGCTTGAAAGGCTTTGGATGCAATCCTTTCTATTGTTGACTGATATGTATGAGGATTGGAGAGTGGTCAGACACTTCTGGATTCATGAATTCAGCTTCTATGTGGCTATATTGTTGCAGCCACACATAATTGCCCATTTCCCAATCTATCTTGCTATACACTCGTTTATCTTCCTTTTGCTTGTTACACCGTGTAAAGAACCAGTCAACACTTTTTAATGGGGTCAATTACAACACATCAACTAATTTTTGAAAGCCTTGTGTCTCTGATTGAGTGGCTGGTGCTCCTATTCTGTCTCAGTGGTTAGCACATTGTTGAAATCCCCACTTAGTAACCAAGCATCATGTACATTTGTTCCAACTTGTGCAAGTTGATTCCATAGCTGTTGTTTGAAAGTTGCATCATTTCTAGCATACACCACTATTAGCAATGATTTGAAACTATCCTTCTGTACCTCACAATGTATATATTGGTCTGTAGTCTCAATAATCTGGATGTTTACATTGTTTCTCCACATTAGCCATATTCTGCCATTTGGGTGGTCTTTATAATTACAACAACCATTCCAGTCCTTAGCCACCTTCTGCATGATTCTCCTAGCTTTTTTCTCCTTCACTCTTATTTCTACACATCCAATTACATCAATTTTGTACTTACTCAGACAGAGCTTTAGCTCTTTCTGTTTAAAGGGCTTATTGAGCCCTCTCATATTCCAAGTACAGATGTTCATTGATGGGAAGAGCTGGTTGGCCCAGCATCCCTTGGCTCCTTATTTGTGAGTTGTGTTTATAGTATTGCAAACCTATTGCTAGAGGTAGTTGCAGCAGTTGTTAAGTTGACTGCTTCTATATTGCCTCTAACAATGGTATTCTGTTGTTCTTGCCCTGCTCCTATCTTGCTGAGTGATATGCTTTGATCCTCTGTAGGAACTTGTCTAGTTATGGGCTGTACACTTCCTGCATTAGGCTTTCCCAACTGCTTTTCTTTTTTAGCTCCAGATGATTCTGCATCATTTGAAGTTGAAGAAACATGTATCTTCTGTACCCATTGTTGAGTGATCTACTTCTTTCCATTCTTATTCCTTCTTCTTCTTCTTGGTTGCTCCCTAAATTCCTCCTCATTTTCCTGCTTTTCCTTTGCCCAGTATTCTATTGTATCATGACCAAATCTAATACAATCACAGTAAAATTTGGGTCTCCAGTCATATGCAATCTGTTGCTGTATAACTCCCTTTGGTGTTTACATCTCAAAGCTCTCAGGGAGTGGGTGTGATACATCAATTTCCACCAATACTCTAGCATACGAGGCCTTCTCCATTTCTGTTGTTACTCTATCGGTATATAGAGGTTTCCCTACTACACTAGCAAGCTTGCTCAATGCTTCAGTGGACCAATATCCTAACGGGAGACCAGGGAAATCACCCACAAGGGAATAATGATCAAGCACTCTGGGTTAAAACGGAAATCGATTTTCCAATGCTGTAGGATAAATGGTTTGTTATGGTAAGTGTATGGCCCAGTATGAAGTACTAGATTTCTATCTTCTATACTTTGAAACTGGAAAATGTTGTCTCCCTCATCATGGTACAGAATTTTTAGCTGTGCTACAAAATTCCATACATTGGTTACGTAATTTTCCATAGACTTCTCATATGGATTATCACCAAGGACATACCCAATTAGGGCATTCTTTAGCGATTCCTCCTGAGCCCTAATGTCCTCCTCCTCTATTTGTACCACAGATGTGCCATTTCTCATAGCAGGGGAATATAGGTTAATGGCTTACCCATTTGTGAACTTCTATTTTCCTTCACAATTTTTGCCTTTGGTTGCTCCTGTTTGTCATCCTCTGCCCTTTCCTTAGCAATTGGTGCTAGCTGAGTTGAGGTACCTGTTGCCAAAAATTGCAATCTTCAGTGTACCATTGATTCCTCCAATCTCATATTTGCTTGTTGTGCATGCGCTTCAATTCCTTTGCTAGATGCCTCTTCATTTTCCTTTTCCTCCAGAATAGGTTGAAATTTCTCTGGTAGAAAGCTACCAAAGGTCAATGGTTGCAGTCCTGTGGCCGGAGTGATTTTCGATTCCCCTTCTATCGATGTATGGTGCTAGAAGATTGTTGGTGCAATACCCATACCTGTGAGCCAACGCCCCATTTGAGAAGGGGCAGGAGTTTCCATGGCTTATTCATCCCGCTGAGAATTAGGGTTAGGAAGCTTCTTTTGTTGCCTTGTCATGGCGGATGGCGTACGAGCTATCCTCGCTAATCATGCGCCTACAGAGCCATTCTTAAAAAAGGTAATCCTTAAATCCAAATATTTAAATTTGCTATAGAAATAAAAAACTAAAATACTCAGTTTCTTATTTAAACAATTATTTTGTTTTCTTATAAAAGTGTTTTATAGATTATAAATCACTAATATTTTGAATCAAGGCATGCTTATCTATAATAAAATGAGAACTAACTATCGATATATATATAGAAACTAAACATCAATCGAAAAATGATGAAAGAATATTTTTTAATTTTGATTTTTAACATGTATTCCATATTCTGACTCCTTCTAAAATACTATTAACATACATATCCTTTCGAGTCCATCAACTGTAAGAAATTTAATTTTGGTCATACACTCTTGCTTACACAAGAAGGCAATTTCCGGATGCATCGGGACATTCAATCTGGATGCATGCTTATAAGCTCAGAAAGAATAAAAAGTCACTCCAAAATGAGAAAGAGTAAATTAATCTAAATGTACGCTGGATTCTACTTTTGCAATAGTGATTCATATTAATTAGGTTAAATTATTAGTTAAGTATATTGATAGAGATGATTTGGAATCTTTACATAGTTTCTTTCTTATTGAGTTAGCTAAATGTGATCAACAGCCATTAATTCAAAGAACTTATACTTTTTTATTTAACTTCTAATTAATATTTAACTAAAATATAATTTTTAATATAATAACTGTAACGACCCGACCGGTTGTTTTGAGCTCTAGCACGTCACTCGGCGGTTTGAGGCCATGAGTAGCTTCACTTCAGGTATGACTTGTATGTATGGTCAGAATCAAAATTTGGGAAGTTCTGATTGGATTTGGAAAGGGAATTGTCATTTCAAAAGCTTGAAGTTGAAAGAATTGACTATGATTGAATTTTTTAGTAAACGACCTCGAAATCGAGATTTGAAGTTCCATCAGGTTCATATGATGATTTTGGACTTGGGCGTATGTTCGGATCGGATTTTGGATGACCCGAGAGCGTTTCGGCACCTATTGTGTAAGATAGCATTGTGGAATAATTTCATAAGTTTGGGTTGAAGTGCATTTCAGTGTTATCGATATCCGTTTGGGATTTCGAGTCTAGGAATAGCTCTGTATGGTGATTCTGGCATGGGGAGCGCGATCGAAAGTGGATTTGGAGGTCTGTAGGTCATTTTGGAGTCATTTGGCGAAAGTTAGATATTTGAAGGTTTTTGAGAAGTTTGACCAGAAGTGGACATTGTGATATCGGGGTCGGGCGCCGATTCCGGAAGTTGGAGTAGGTCCGTAATGTCGAATATGACTTGTGTGCAAAATTTAAAGTCAATCGGAGGTGATTTGATAGGTTTCGGCATCGAATGAAGAAGTTCGAAGTTCTAAAGTTCATCAAGTTTGAAATGAGGTGTGATTTATGATTTTAGCGTTGTTTGATGTTGTAACGACCCGACCGGTCGTTTTGAGCTCTAGCGCGTCGTTCAGCAGTTTGAGGCCATGAGCAGCTTCACTTCAGGTATTATGACTTGTACGTATGGTCGGAATTGAATTTTGGGAAGTTCGGAATTGATTTGGAAATAGAATTCTCATTTCGAAAGCTTTAAGTAGAAAGAATTGACTAAGATTGGATTTTTGAGTAAACGACCTCGAAATCGGGATTTGAAGGTTCCAGCAAGTTCGTATGATGATTTCGGACTTGGGCGTATGTCCGGATCGGGTTTTAAAAGATCCGGGAATGTTTCGGCACCTATTCTGGAAGTTAGCATTTTTGGAAGAATTTCATGAGTTTGGGTTGAAGTGCATTTCAGTGTTATCAATGTCTGTTTGAGATTCCGAGTTTGGGAATAGCTCCGTATGGTGATTGTTGGGAGCGCGATCGGAAGTTAATTCGGAGGTCCGTGGGTCATTTTGGAGTTATTTGGCTAAAGATAGAAATTTGAAGGTTTTTGAGGAGTTTGACCGGAAGTGGGCTTTTTGACATCAGGGTCGGAATCCAATTCTGGAAGTTGGAGTAGGTCCATAATGTCGAATATGACTTGTGTGCAATTTTGATGTCAATCGGATGTGATTTGATATGTTTCGGCATCGAATGTAGAAATTGGAGTTTCTTAGTTTCACTAGACTGGAATTGGGGTGTGATTCGTGTTTTTAGAGTTGTTTGATGTGATTTGAGATCTCGACTAAGTCCGTGATACATTTTGAGACTTGTCGGTATGTTCGGACGGGGTTCGGGGCGATTTCGGACCATTTTTAGGCCATTTTTAGCTGTTGATTTTTGGCTACAGCAGTATGCTCCGCGATCACGGTGAATTGGATGCGATAGCGATGAGTAAAGTGGGAGAAAATGGCCAGTGTTTCGCGATCGCGGAAGGACTTCAGCGATCGCGTAGAGGAAAGTTTTTGCTGCACTGACCCGATTTTGGAAGCTTGTATCTCGCAATATATAAGGAATTCGGAGATGATCCAAAAATAAAAGTTGTAGCCCTTTGTGTCTAGGTTTCAGAAATTAAACCATTTGGTATTTGGAACTGTGTACCAAAATTATGAGTGCTACACTACAGCCTATCCGGGAAGAGTTTGGAAATTGCGAAGAAGAAATTTGTGTTGCACATGGCTGACTTTGGAAGCTTATATCTTGTAATCTTTAAGGAGCTGGGAGATGAGCCAAGCATGAAAGTTATAGTCCTTGGAGTCTAGTTTTCAAAAAGTTAACCATTTGCAGTTTGGAATTTTGTACAAAAAAGTTATAGGCCATTATACTAGAGACTGTATGGAAGAGATGGGCATTTGTACTTCGCGATCGCGTAAGCATTTTCCGCGATCGCGAAGGGTCAACTTTAGGCTGAGAATGTGTGCTTGCGATTGCGAAGCATTTTCCGCGATCGCGTAAGNGTAAACTCCTAGGGGCTAGAAAGTCTATAGTTTCG
>NW_017686473.1:3308-6321 GCF_001879085.1 Nicotiana attenuata | reverse complement strand
CGCACCTGCGAGGTATAAGTCGCAGATGCGGCCCTGGGTCATTGGTGAGAAACCGCAGAAGCGGTAAGTATTTCGCAGAAGCGGCTACCGCAGGTGCAGTTTAAGACCGCAGAAGCGGAACCCCTGGATTTTAGTTAATAGCCGCAGAAGCGGCATTTGTTCCGCATAAGCGGGACCGCAGATGCGGTCCCTTGTCCGCAGAAGCGGAAATCCCTGGGCAGAAATAGAAATTTCGAGGGTTTGAGTTCATAAGTTACAAAAATCAATTGAGAACTCGGGTAAGGGCGATTTTGAGTGGGTTCTGAAGAGAAGACTATTGGGTAACGTTTCCTTAATCCCTTCTAGTTATATTTCATCATTATATAGTTAAATGTATCATTGGAATTCGAATTTAGGATCAAAATTGGATAATTTGGGGTAAAACTTCATTGGCTAAATTATGGAGTTTTGAGGGAGCATTTGACCTCCGATTTGGGAGATTTTTATATGGTTAGACTCGTGAGAGTACGAGGGTTCTGAAAATGTAAAAATTATTCGATTCCGGGGCGTTGGCCTGGAGGGCATTTTGGTCATTTCACCTAATTTTACGCCGTAGCTTTGAATTTATTAGCAAAACCAGGTGTTTGCGATGTTATTTACAATGTGTAATTGAATTGAATATATTTGAGCCATTTGGAGTCGGATACTCGTGGCAAGAGCGTGATTTCTAGTTGATATTGAGCCGGTTCGAGGTAAGTGGCTTGTCTAACCTTGTGTGGGGGACCTTTCCCCTTAGGATTTGATATGTGGTAATTGAGTGCCTTGTACGTGAGGTGACGAGCGCGTACTTGAGCTGATTGTTGAAAAACCCGGTTTTTACTTATATTATTGAGACTGAGTTTCCTTCATATTTGCCTTGTTTTACTTGCAGTTATAACCTGTGTTAGATTAGAAAAGCATGTTTAGTTGATTTAACTTGCCTAATTGTTTAAGTTGCCTTGACTGTACTACGTAAAGCATGCTAGGCTAGTACTACCTGATGTTTGCCTTTTTGTGCTTCATTTATGAATATCTTCTGGTTGTGGTTGCGCATTTACATTGGGACTACGGATGTGGGATTCCGGTAGCTCCCCCCTTGTTTGTTTACTTTGGGACTGCGGGTTCGATTCCCGATAGATCGCCCTGCACATTCACTTTGGGACTGCGGGTTCGATTCCCGATAGATCCCCCTGCACATTTACTTTGGGACTGCGGATTCGATTCCCGATAGATCCCCCTGCACATTTACTTTGGGACTGCGGGTTAGATTCCCGATAGATCCCCCTGTACTTTTACTTTGGGACTGCGGGTTAGATTCCCGATAGATCCCTCTGCACGTTGATAGCTGGACTACGGGACGGTATCCCGGAAGATTCTTCGGATATACACATATGATGGACTACGGGGAGGCATCCCGGGAGATCCACTGGACAGTTGAGAAAAGGACTACAGGACGGTATCCTGGGAGATCCTCATTGTTACCATTGGTATTGAGCTGTGCTTATTCTGTGGTTGTTCCGTTCTTTGTGTATTTGGTATTGCCTTGTTTAACCCGTCTTATCTCACTGCTGTACTCATTATTATTGTCAGTTTTTCATACTGTTAATTTATTATTATATTTTATCTCAGTAGGGCCCCGACCTTCCTCGTCACTACCCAACCGAGGTTAGGCTTGGCACTTACTGAGTATCGCTGTGGTGTACTCATGCCCTTCCTGCGCATGTTTTTCATGTGCAGATCCAGGTACCTCCACTCAGGCGCACTATCCTTGAGGCGAGGAGAGCTACGGAGACTTCGAGGTATATCTGCAGCGTTCGTAGACCAAAGAGTCTCCTTCCTTATTCTATCTGTAGTGTCTAGATTCTATCATACTTTTGATGTAGACATTCTGGAGATTAGAGCATTTACAGTATTTCTATTAGCCTGTGGTTCCCGTGAGTTTCCGGGTTTTGGGATTGAGTTGTAGACTTCCGTATTTCTTTTGGGTTGTATAGGCCGAGCGACCTTATATGCAGTTACTATTTTAATATGTCTAGCTTTATTTAACCATTTCGCAAGTTAGGTTGTTATTTCCGCATTGTTAGGCTTACCTAGTTGTAGGAACTAGGTGCCATCACGACATGTTCATGGAGGGTGAACTGGGGTCGTGACAAGTTGGTATCAGAGCTCTAGGTTCATAGGAGTCACGGAACACAGGCCGGTTTATTAGAGTCTCGCTGATCGGTACGGAGACGTCTGTACTTATCTACGAGAGGCTATGTAACTGTTAGGAAAATTCCACTTCATTTGACTTCCCTGTCGTGCGAGATTTTTGACATTCACAATTCCAAACTTCTGTCTTCTATTCTCTCACATATGGTGAGGACACGTGCTACTCGAGATGATCAGGCAATCGCGCCCCCTACTGTAGCCGTCAGAGGCCAGGGACGGGGTAGAGGCCGAGGACGCGCTCGTGGTGCAACCAGAGCACCTGCGCGAGCTGCCGCCGAGGTACCGCCAGCAGATCCAGCTGGAGCCCAGGCACCTGGCACACCTACTACAGCTACTACTACTCCAGCCCTTCAGGAGACTTTGGCACAATTCCTGAACATGTTTGGTACATTGATTCAGGCTGGATTGATTCAGGTTGTACCGGCTACTTCACAGATCGGGGAGGGACCCAGACTCCCGCTTCCCCCACTCCAGAGCAGCGAGTTTCCATTGGTCAGGTTCCAGGTGTCATGGCGACACAACCTGTGGTCCCAGTTCAGCGGGTGGTGAGTACCTCTCGCCGAGTAGAGGACAGGTGGATCCAGGAGAGAGAGGACAGACGAGGTCAGGAGGGAGAGTATAGAGGAGTGAGTAGACCTCGTGGACCGGGGAGATATACTGGTCCTTATTTTGGAGGCAGGGTGCGTCATGGTAGAGGTTTTGTGGGTCAGCCAGCTCAGTTTACACCTCAGAGTTCCCACAGAGTTTCAGGTGTTCAGGGGTCTTGGAGTACCCGTACCGCACA
>NW_017686473.1:0-700 GCF_001879085.1 Nicotiana attenuata | reverse complement strand
TGACTGAGAATCACTTGGAGTAAGTCTCTTGGCCTAATTACTCAAGTTTATGGTACATTTATCATAGAAATCAGTAGAATTTCATCAAAATCGGGTCAAGCTAGGGCTTGGAAAGCTGTGATGTAAAAATGGAATTTGGAGAGTCAAACGAGCTCCGATTTTGGTAAACTTTATATGCACGGACTCGTGGCGAGACGAGGAATCCGTTGGTGTGATTTTCAGAATTTTTCGAGAAGTGAGCCCGGGGCTCGGATTTTACCAACTACGTGAATTTTAGTACTTTTCGAGTATTTTCGATTGGGTTATGTTTCTTTAACCCATATTTATGTATTCGTTGTGATTTTGACTAGATTCGACGCGCGAGGTGGTCGATACGAAAGGAAAAGGCATTGCGGACCATTCTACGGCCAGATAGAGGTGAGTAGTTGGTGTATATGATGGCCTGAGGGTTTGAAACCCCGGCTTATCACATTGTGACGCTATTGTAGGGCGTGACTCGCACCCCATGGCAGGTGCGGGATTGGTTATGACTGGGGATTGTCACTTGGTCCATCCCGAACAAGAATGTTTCTATATTGGCGACTGATACGCACCCTGTATTGAATATATCTGGGCTTATTGCCGTGTTTGGGGCCTTGTGCCGATCTGTAGCATCCTTAGAGGATGAATGTCATTGTGATAGCATGCTTTGTATAATCAT
>NW_017686472.1:5361-6321 GCF_001879085.1 Nicotiana attenuata | reverse complement strand
GAAAATCAATAGAACTTAAAATTAAAAGGTGTAAAATGAGCTATTTTGTGATTTTCGTTTTTAATAAAAGAAATAATTGCTAATTAATTCCAAAAAATGTAAAATCAAACCTGAATGTGATGCATGGTATTTTTTTGGCTTTTCATGATTTTTAATGGAAATTAAATATGCACAAAAATGCCAATAATTCATAAAATTCTACAAAAAAAATCCTATAAAATTGCAAAAATTGGAAAAATTATTTTTCTTGTATTTTATGGGAGTAATTCCTATAGGGCAAAAATCACGTGCTCACAACTGCCCCTCTTTGCTCGGAAACACGCAGAGTTTGCGTGCAAAGATAAAGTGAGCGGATACGAGCGATTTTTGCCAGTTTGAATACTCCGTGGGAAGCATTTTTGAAAGATTTGACCGAACCTTGCTTCTGAGGTTGCCTACATATCCTTGGCTATAAAGGAATCAGGTCAGTGTAGTTCGGGAAGTTTCGGTAGCTGGGACTACCAAGAAGCTGTGATTTCACTGTTGCTGCTGCTGCTACTGCTTGCCGAACTCCTTATTACACCAAGACAAAATAAAAAAATCTAGACTAAACTATGATCTATGAATTATAAAAATCCTATCTACACTTCTTCAAACTTGATCTTGTAGTTTCTGTTGCTCTGTTGACTTGTACTCTCCAGGTGAGCTTCCTTTGTTGCTGACTCGAATTGTATTCTGAGGTGATTTCCCTTTGTTCTTCAGGTGGGCTCCTGATTGCTGTCTTCCTTTGAACATTGCTGCTTTCCCTTTGTTCTCCAGGTGGGCGCCTGATTTCCAACATTTGCACTGCTTTTTTTGAAACTTGAACTGCTTCCCTTTGTTCTCAAGGTGGGCTCCTGATTGCTGAACTCCTTTGAACCTTGCTGCTTTCCCTTTGTTCTCCAGGTGGGCGCCTGATTTCCAACACTTGCACTGCTTTTC
>NW_017686472.1:0-1802 GCF_001879085.1 Nicotiana attenuata | reverse complement strand
TCTCTACTTCTTCGAGATTAGGCGGGATACTTACTGAGTACACGTTGTTTTCGTACCCATGCTACACTTGCTGTGCATTTTGTTGCACAGGTGCAGGTACTTCTAGTGGCCTACTGGGCGTTGCAGTATGGGTGACACGGAGACTAGGTGAGTTGTATTTCCTCGAGGCGACCCGCAACTAGTATAGTCTCCCTCAGGATTCTATTTATTTTCTGTCCAATTGTATTTCGGACAACTGTTGTACTTGATTCGATTTTTCTTAGAAATTGCTCATGCACTTGTGACACCGGTTTTGGGATGGTTATGGAGTATTTTGTATTAATTACTTATTATTTAATTGAACTTGAAGCAATTATCTTCTTAAATTGGTAAATTTGAAGAAAAGTCATAGTTTTCTAGAGTATTAAAATGAGAATTTAATTAAGTATTTTGGGTTGGCTTGCCTGACAGTGGTGTCCGGCGCCATCACGACCTTTAGTGGAATTTGGGTCGTGACAACATGGTATTAGAGCACTAGGTTCCTAGGGTCTCACGAGTCATGACCAAGTCTAGTAGAGTCTCGTGGATCGGTACGGAGACGTCTGTACTTATCTTCGGGAGGCTGCATGACTGTTAGGAGTACTTCCCTTCTTGATTCCTCATCATGCGATTTGATTCCTGGAGGCTTGTGCCCCTGTTTCCTTCCTACTCAATCCTACCCGACGCGAACCGTCTGTTATAAATCGAGATTTGAAGAATTGTAATGGTACTACCGATGTGGTGTGGGATGTTTCTCCCTGCATAGTTGTCTAGGCTATTATCGCTGCCTTGTGAAAGGATATTCTATCATTTCGGCTCAATAGCGGTGCTTCTTAGAGCTCTGAGGCTAGGCACAGGTTGCCATGATGCTATGAACGATTGTTCCGCAGTATTGATATGATGGTAGGACGTTTGCCTACGTGACGGGGCAGTGAATGACTTGAAGGGAGGTTTACTCAGTGCACGATCTAGAGGTTCGGTATTTTATTCCCGGCAGGGGAAGGGCAATCGGACTAAGAATGGTCAGATGTGGGCTGATGGAGTAACGAGACTTGGTATTTGCGAGCGTGGTGGAGTCTTCTTCTACGATGAGGTGTCGTTGTCCTAATTGAACGTACTAAGTTTGCCGGTGTTATGATCTTCTACAATTTGCCTTTGGGGCAAGATATTGCGGAATAGTATTGGAGATACAGCTGTCAGATATCGCAGGGTGCGGTGGTTTAGGATTGAATCAGTGTTTCTAATATTGACGGTTCGAGAAAGATGACCTTCGGAAAGGTTTAAGGTTAGCAGCAATTGTGGGTTCAAACGCCACGAAGATAGATTTTATTTAAGGCAACAACTGAGCAGCAAAGGACGAGGAAGGACATGTGGGGAGTGTCTATAACTTGTTGTAAACAAGTATTGGGGTCGGCTAGTGAAAAGGGATGGGATAAATATGCATGCTATAGTTGTTAAGGGTAGAAAAAATGTTATTAGGTTTATGTTCCTAATTGCGCAATAGAAACCATGCTTAGGGTTCATACATGCACTAGAAATCATGCCTTTAGGTTTCATGTTTATTGTTTCAGCATGTGCACTCTTACCAAATCATGTGTTAAAATCTGCTAATAATTAGCACTTTACTATTATGTTCTATGCTGCCATGTGCATTTAGAAATCCTGCTCTTAGGAAATTCAGCAATCCTGCCATATGCATTTAGAAATCCTGCTCTAGGAATTCCGCATCATGAGTTTTATACATGCATCTTAGATACCATGTTTAGGATCTTATTCGTACTCGC
>NW_017686471.1:5465-6321 GCF_001879085.1 Nicotiana attenuata | reverse complement strand
AATTGCGTTTTCAACTTCATTTTTTGATTGCTTGAATGCGTCTATTGCTTCATCTTTACTATTTAAGTAAGTAAATATAGCAATATCTAGTACTGTCGTCAATAAAAGTTATGAAATACTTTTTCCCACTGCGAGATGGTATTGACTTCATGTCGCAAATATCCGTGTGAATTAAGTCTAAAGGATTTGAATTCCTTTCAACTGACTTATAAGGATGCTTAACATACTTTGATTCCACACATATTTGACATTTCGAGTTATTGCATTCAAACTTAGGTAATACTTCCAAATTAATCATTTTTCGCAAAGTTTTGAAGTTGACGTGGCCTAAACGTTCATGCCATAAATTATTTGACTCAAGCAAGTAAGAAGAAGCTGAAATTTTATTCATATCAATGGCAATTACATTGAGCTTAAAAAGGCCCTCAGTCAGGTAACCTTTTCCTACATACATTTCATTCTTACTAATTACAACCTTGTCGGAAACAAAAATACACTTAAAGCCATTCTTGACTAGAAGTGATGTTGAGACTAAATTCTTCCGCATTTCAGGAACATGAAGAACATCTTTTAGAGTCACAATCTTTCCCGAAGTCATCTTCAAAGCCACCTTGCCCGTTCCTTCAATTTTGCAGTAGCGGAGTTTGCCATAAACACTGTCTCATCGGGTCCAGCGGGAGCATAAGAAGTAAACAACTCCTTGTTAGCACAAACATGTCGAGTTGCTCCTGAATCAATCCACCATTCTCTAGGATTTCCGACTGGGTTGCATTCTGAAAACATGGCACATAGGTCGTCTATTTCATCATTCTTCTCAATCATGTTTGCTTGTCTTTTCTTCTTGTCCTTCTTTGGT
>NW_017686471.1:0-779 GCF_001879085.1 Nicotiana attenuata | reverse complement strand
TTTTACATTAAGTAGTAAATATAGCAATATCTAGTACTGTCGTCAATAAAAGTTATGAAATACTTTTTCCCACTGCGAGATGGTATTGACTTCATGTCGCAAATATCCGTGTGAATTAAGTCTAAAGGATTTGAATTCCTTTCAACTGACTTATAAGGATGCTTAACATACTTTGATTCCACACATATTTGACATTTCGAGTTATTGCATTCAAACTTAGTTAATACTTCCAAATTAATCATTTTTCGCAAAGTTTTGAAGTTGACGTGGCCTAAACGTTCATGTCATAAATTATTTGACTCAAGCAAGTAAGAAGAAGCTGAAATTTTATTCATATCAATGGCAATTACATTGAGCTTAAAAAGGCCCTCAGTCAGGTAACCTTTTCCTACATACATTTCATTCTTACTAATTACAACCTTGTCGGAAACAAAAACACACTTAAAGCCATTCTTGACTAGAAGTGATGTTGAGACTAAATTCTTCCGCATTTCAGGAACATGAAGAACATCTTTTAGAGTCACAATCTTTCCCGAAGTCATCTTCAAAGCCACCTTGACCGTTCCTTCAATTTTGCAGTAGCGGAGTTTGCCATAAACACTGTCTCATCGGGTCCAGCGGGAGCATAAGAAGTAAACAACTCCTTGTTAGCACAAACATGTCGAGTTGCTCCTGAATCAATCCAGACTTCGGGGCAAGGCAGTGCAACAGAGTCAGCAGCCCATGATTTCAGCACCAGCTGCCCAGCCGCCTAGAGGCAGAGGCAAGCTGGTAGGGCT
>NW_017686470.1:5430-6322 GCF_001879085.1 Nicotiana attenuata | reverse complement strand
ACTTACTGTTCTTCCTAGTTCCTGTAGTGGTCCAGGTGAATAAAAAACAATAGTTGACCATGCAATAATTCCAACTTTTCAGGTTACTACTATGGTAGCTTCAGATAAAGAAAAAAGGATAGGTGCAAGGGATGGTGATACAGGCACTGATATGGATGAGGAATCCACTGCACAGAATTTTTTAAATATAGCTAGGCAAGGGGATTTATCACCTAGACAAATAGAGCAAGTCAAATCTGCAGCTAAGGGTAGAAAGAAGCAAAGTAAGGAGACATCAACTGTCCAGACATGAGGTGTACAAACAAGGAGAACTTTGTCCAAAACTCAAAATCAATAATGGATGCCATTATTTGGAATGTGAGGTCTGTTAACACTAAGTAGGCCTTTGAAAGATTAATTACAATGCATAAACAACATCAGTTTGAATTCTAGAGCCTATGCAGCAAGCAGGAACTATTGAAAGGTATAGAAGGATAATTGGGCTGGCACAGGCAGTGGTCAATATTTCTAATAAAATATGGGCTCTCATAGATGAGGTGTTTGAAGTAACAATTTTATACAACATGACTCAGCAGTTGACTTTGAAACTGTTTCACACTGAATCTCAAGTGGAGTTAATACTTACCCTGGTATATGCCAAATGTGATGCAATAGAGAGAATTGAATTATGGGATTCTCTATATGCTATGGCAAGTCATATGACAACTCCATGGCTTGTTGGAGGAGATTTTAATGTGATTTGGGATGAGGAGGAGAAGTTTGGTGGTTTACCTGTGCATATTAATGAAGTTGATGATTTTAGGCATTGTATTAATACCTGCAACCTGTCAGATTTGGGCTTTAAAGGAAGTATTTACACCTGGTGGAATGGAAGATCAGATGAGGATTGCAT
>NW_017686470.1:0-813 GCF_001879085.1 Nicotiana attenuata | reverse complement strand
AATTGGAAGATTAAGGCTGGTGGTGCAATTTCGAGGCATTTGCGCAAGGCTATGCGTTACTGGACTGGCTGACTTGCAAGAGGGACCATGGCTGTTTCTGCAATTCAGGCGTTATCTGGAGGCTATTTGCGCAAATATTATGTGTTTTCTGGGCTGGCCGTAAATGCAACAATTATGGATTGGGATGCTTTGATTTATTTTCATGGGCTAGTTTTGATACAATTTTTTGATAGATTTATTGTGATATCAATTTTGAGCATATTACTCAATTTTGATAATAGGAATTATGTAGAAGTCAATTTTTATTTCGCACACTTGTTAGGATCTCATGACATTTTATTTGTTTTATTTTTCGTATTTATATAAATAAAAACTAGCCCTAGGCTATGCCTAGTGGATTGCTTAAAAAAAAAAACCCTAAACCCAAAACCCCTGCGCGTCCAAGCCTAGAGAGAGAGGCTCTGGCGACAAGACAGGCGATTAGAGAGAGAAAGTTCCGTTTCGAGCTCCCATGGCTAATCCGGCCGGTGGCCAGCCACCTACTGTGGCTGGGCTGCCTCTACAACCACCCCCCAACGTTGCCCAGCCCTCAACGACCCCAGAAAACACGCAAAAACCTATGGATTATGCGAAAGTTCTGAAGTCCACGACGAGCAGTACTGCCATGCAGAATGTTGCTGCGACTGTTGAGCCAATTGCACCTAGACGAGCTAAAATTTTTCAGGGACAACCAACTGTTTGCTTTACTGAGGCAGTAGTTCGACGTATGAATATAATCGAAGGGTTGCAATATGCAGTAGTCTGTAAGTTTTC
>NW_017686469.1:5359-6322 GCF_001879085.1 Nicotiana attenuata | reverse complement strand
CTAAATGACAAATGACCAAATGTATTTTATATTTACCATATGAAACAAAAAAACACAAATAAAATGACAACAATTAACCAAAATGACACAAATTCAACTAAAAAAATTTGTAAAATAGAGAAAGATCATTTTATTTTAAAATTTAGGAATTATTCATATAGGGACAAAATCACGTGCTCACAGCTCGCCCTCTTCGTTTCGACCCGAAAACACGAAGTAGTTTCGTGCAAAGATAAGTGAGCGGATACGGCGATTTTTGCCCGTTCGAATACTCCGTGTGAAGCATTTTTTTAAACCGTCTGACCGCACCCTGCTTCAAAGGTTGCCTACATATCCTGGGCTAAACAGGAATCAGGTCAGTGTAGTTCGGGAAGGTTTGGTAGCTGGGACTACCAGGAGCTGTGATTTCACTGCTGCTGTTGCTGCTACTGCTCGCTGACCTCCTTATTACACCGAGTAAAATAAAAGAAGCTAGCCTAAGCTATGATCTACAAGTTACAAGAGAGTCCTATCTATGTCCTCTAACTTGTTCTTGTGTTGTCTTGAACTTGTATCTTCCGGTGGAATCCTTGTTGTTTCCTTGCATTATGATCGGAGAAGTTTTTGCCATTCTTCCGAGTGATGCTTGACTGCTGAAATTTGAAATATATGCCTCTATTCTCCAGGCGGGCTCCTGATTGCTAAAACTTGAAAAGTATTCCCTTGTTCTCCAGGTGGGCGCCTGACTGCCGAATTTTGAAAAGTATTCCCTTGTTCTCCAGGTGGGCGCCTGACTTTAACCAAATAAACAACAAAGAAAATTTCTGCCCCAGTTTGGGTAACCGGGTACAGCATGTTATCAAAAATTAAAAGTTAAAAGCTAAAATTGGATTGTACTTCCCTTGTTCTCCAGGTGGGCGCCTGATTGCTAAAACTTGAAACGTATTCCCTTGTTCTCCAGGTGGGTGCCTGATTGCTAAAACT
>NW_017686469.1:0-815 GCF_001879085.1 Nicotiana attenuata | reverse complement strand
TGAGGTAGTAATCGCCTGCTCTTTCCTTCCTGTGATGTCATGCTGCCCCAGCACACAACCAAACGAATTGTCTAACACAGTCAGGTAAAGGATCAAGGGCCTTCCTGGCTCTGGCGGGACCAACACTGGTGGACTAGCCAAATACTTCTTGATCTTATCAAATGCCGCTTGACATTCGTCCGTCCATCTGACCGCAGCATCTTTCTTTAGCAGCTTGAAAATGGGTTCACAAGTAGTTGTAAGCTGGGCAATGAACCTGCTGATGTAATTCAACCTGCCAAATAAACTCATCACATCTTTCTTGTTCCTTGGCGGTGGTAACCCTTGGATGGCTTTGATCTTAGACGGGTCTAATTCGATGCCGCGCCGACTTTCCACGAATCCCAATAACTTTCCTGATGGAACTCCAAATGCACATTTTGCTGGATTAAGCTTGAGGTTGTACCTGCGGAGTCTCTGGAAGAATTTCCTCAAATCCCTAACATGGTCACATTGTTTCCTCGACTTTATGATCACGTCGTCCACATAGACCTCGATTTCCTGATGTATCATGTCATGGAACATGGTAGTCATTGCCCTCATATACGTTGCCCCTGCGTTTTTCAGCCCAAATGGCATGACCCTGTAACAGTACGTCCCCCAAGGTGTGATGAACGCTGTCTTTTCCGCATCCTCCTCATCCATCAAAATCTGGTGATAGCCCGCGTAACAATCCACAAAGGAAGCAATCTCATGTTTGGCACAATTATCAATCAATATATGGATGTTTGGAAGTGGGAAGTTGTCCTTCGGGCTCGCCTTATTGAGATCACGGT
>NW_017686468.1:3792-6322 GCF_001879085.1 Nicotiana attenuata | reverse complement strand
CTCAGGTTCCCATGCACCAACAACATGGCCGAATACGAAGCCTGCATCTTAGGGCTCAGGCTGGCCATTGATATGAACATTCAGGAGTTACTAGTGATCGGGGATTCAGATTTGCTCATACATCAGGTCCGAGGAGAATGGGCAACCAAGAACTCCAAGATACTCCCGTATCTGCATCATGTACAGGAGTTGAGGAAGAGGTTCACAAAGACAGAATTTTAGCATGTCACTAGAGTTCAGAATGAGTTTGCCGACGCATTGGCCACCCTATCATCTATGATTCAACATCCAGATAAGAACTTCATAGATCCTATTCCGGTAAAGATTCATGACCAACCAGCTTATTGTGCTCATGTCGAGGAAGAAGCGGAAAACCACGGTTCCATGACATCAAGGAGTATTTGACAATAGGAGGATATCCGGAACTTGCAAATGCTACTCAGAAACGCACACTTCGGAGATTATCTAACAACTTCTTTCACAGTGGAGGAATCCTGTACAGGAGGACTCTCGATTTGGGATTACTAAGGTGTGTCGAAGCAAAGGAAGCATCCAGTCTATTAGAAGAAGTTCAAGTTGGGACCTGCGGTCTGCATATGAACGGTTTTGTCTTAGCAAAGAAGATACTCTGAGCTGGTTATTTTTGGATGACTATGGAAACGGACTGTATCCAGTACGCCCGAAAGTGCCATCGCTATTAGATACATGGAGACATGATAATGGTGCCTCCTAATGAGCTTAATGCAACAAGTTCGCCATGGCCGTTCGCCACTTGGGGAATGGATGTCATCGGAGCTATCGAGCCTGCCGCATCAAACGGGCACAGGTTCATTCTAGTGGCAATCGACTATTTCACCAAATGGGTCGAAGCAGCATCTTACAGAGCAGTAACTAAGAAAGTTATGGCAGACTTTGTTTGCGACCGTCTTGTTTGTCGATTCGGCATCCCAGAGTCGATCATTGCTGACAACGGTTCCAATCTCAACAGTGATCTGATGAAAGCAATGTGCGAGACATTCAATATCAAACACCAGAACTCTACAACCTACAGGCCTTAGATGAATGGAGCTGTAGAAGCGGCCAACAAGATTTTCAAGAAGATACTGAGGAAAATGATAGAGAAGCATAAACAGTGGCACGAAAAGCTATCATTTGCTTTATTGGGATACCGTACCACAGTTCGCACATCAACCGGGGCAACTCCATATATGTTGGTTTATGGTACAGAAGCGGTCATTCCAGCTGAGGTAGAAATTCCCTCCTTGAGGATCATACAGGAAACAGAACTTGACGATACAGAGTGGGAAATTCTCGCTACGAGCAACTAGCTCTTATTGATGGGAAGAGAATGAATGCGGTTTGCTATGGTCAATTGTATCAGAACAGAATGTCCAGAGCCTTCAACAAAAGAGTCAAACCAAGACAGTTTACACCAGGGCAGCTGGTGTTAAAGAAGATTTTTCCGCATCAAGATGAAGCCAAAGGGAAATTCTCGCCCAACTGGCAAGGTCCCTACATAGTTCACTGGTTCTAAACGGAGGAGCCCTCATACTTGCAAAAATGGACGGAGAAGTTTGGCCAAAGACGATCAATTCAGATGCAGTGAAGCGATACTATGTGTAGCCATTTATGATTTCTTTATGATGTAATTTGAACTACGCCTGACCTGATTCCCGTTTAAGAGGGGATACGTAGGCAGCCCTATGGGTTCGGTCACAAATCAATAAAATTTTCATTTCCCCCACTATTGGAAACTGGGGCAGAATTTTGAGGAGGACCCTCAAAATTCCAGAGCGAGAGAGCTTGCAATGTCTTGAACCGCGTCGCAGTCGTCGGATCATTTAAAGGAAAACTATTTTCGATTATGTATTTATTTACATATTTTTACTAAATCATGCATGACTATTATCAAAGTTGCTTTGTTTAGCAACGCTACCCCAATGATACACAGCACCAAATCAGGACGAGCAAAGTCCGCGGGAAGACGGACTGACCTTCCTCCTTTTTTACAAACTCACGATTTTTCTTTGGTCGCAGGCACTCAAGTCGCGAAATCATAAGATATTTATGCACTTATACTGTTCAGGAATACAACTCTCAGAATCATCACCTATTTGCAATTGCGATCCGTACGCTCCCCCCCCCCCCCCCACGCAGCCACAATATAGCAATATAGCTATCAGCTATAAAACTAGTAACTAAGAGATATTACTACTACTCGCTTTCTACATTTTTTTCATTGCATAAGGCTACCTTTCTGCCTTCCGAAACTAAGCACTGTCTCCATCTGCATTTTTCTGCATTGCATAAGGCTACCTTTCTGCCTTCCGAGACTAAGCACTGTCTCCATCTGCATTTTTCTGCATTGCATAAGGCTACCTTTCTGCCTTCCGAGACTAAGCATTGTCTCCATCTGCATTTTTTCTGCATTGCATAAGGCTACCTTTCTGCCTTCCGAGACTAAGCACTGTCTCCATCTGCATTTTTCTGCATTGCATAAGGCTACCTTTCTGCCTTCCGAGACTAAGCA
>NW_017686468.1:0-492 GCF_001879085.1 Nicotiana attenuata | reverse complement strand
CCGACCCGACCCCCCACCCCCCCCCCGACCTGCTCTTACACTCACTCTTAGACTCTAACTTCTGTCCCCCTCCTATGAGCCTTGCCTTGGGACCTTGAGTTCCCTCTGAACTTGGACATCTGAGGGCTGGCATTTCCACAATGCACTATGTTCTTAATCCTGCAATGTTTTCGGGTGTAAGCAGTGCCTCGAGCCCTTTGAGACTCTTGGGAACTTTGACACACCCCAAATATGAGAAGGTCTTTTGGAAATCTGATCCTGGAAGTTGGTTTATCTCATATTGTTGGACTTTGAGTCTGCATTAGGCTGTTTGGATGTAGCTGGAACTTCTGATGTAATTTTAATTTTTCTTTTCTGATTCATTTGGGTCTGTAATAATTTGTAATAACTATTGGGGAGATTAGTGGAAAGGGACGGGGAATGAATGCATGCAGAGGGTAGAAAACTTGCCTATAGGTTATTTATAATTTCTGCATTTTTGCATTTTAGAAA
>NW_017686467.1:0-6322 GCF_001879085.1 Nicotiana attenuata | reverse complement strand
AAATAGCACCTTGTGCTCAGGCTTCATCTCACTCTTTTGCACTAACCTAGCCTCAGGCACTTCTTCAGCAGACTTGGTATCACAGAAATTCCGGGTGATTTGGAGAGCAGAAGGGAGAGAATCTAGACAAGGCCACCTTTGTCTAGTATAATCATCATAACCCTCACAGGGTATGTCTAGAATTCTTCCCAACTTAGGTGCATCAAACTGCACCTTTACTCCTCTCAACAGGCTTGTAACAACCCCATTCACCACTGTGGCATTCGCCATAAACTCTATCAGTTCCTTTCTTGCAAGCCTGCCATCCAATTGAAGAACCATGTCCTTCCAACCCTGTGCTTCCAGTGCATCAACCAATCTTTTCATGCCTGGCTCCTCCAGGTCTTTCAGAATTCTTCCTTTCAATATTTTTCTTTTTCCAAAAAGGATAAACCTGTCCTGCTCTTTCTCAGATTCCTCTTCTTCTTCTTCTCCACTCCATGCTTCTTCTTCTTCAGGAACTTTCACTTGTTTTCCTTTAACTGCAGACCTGGTTCTTTTTGCCAGGGAGGGTTCAGCAGAGATAGATTCTGAAGACTTCTTGGTAGAAGTCTTGGATTTCTTAGGTTTAGGAGTGTGAACCTCCTCAGTTGTACCTCTCTCCTGATGGACCAGTTCCATCTCTTCCTCCTCTTCTTCTGCAGCCACAGAACTTTCCAGAACTTTAGCTTTTCCCTTTTCTTTGTTCTTTTTCTTGCTTGCCTCTAAGGCTTTCTGCAACTCAGCCTCGCTTTGCTTTACCCTGCTTCTGGTAGCTTTCACCTTTGGTGCTGAAGGGACAGTAGACTTAGGAGATGACACCTTGCTCTTCTTTGTTGGCTTAGAGGCGGTTGGAGCCTTTTGAGAAGAAGCTTTGGGCTTTTTGGGATCATAGCTTTCTCCAACATTCTTCAGAATGTCAGCCAAGGTTTCTTCCACAGATGAACTAGGTCCATCTTGTTGTTCACTTAGGTTCACAAGACCTTCAGCAGCTTCTCCAGATTCACTTCCCCCTGGCTTGTTGCCACTCTCCTCAACTCCTCCACAAATTGCAAGAATTTCACCTTTCTTTTTCTTTCCCTTCCTCTTCGATTCTCCCTCACTTACATCTCTCACAGATCCCACTAACACAAACCTATCATCTACTTTCTCCACTACATCAGAAAAAACATAGCATGTATTTACCTCTTTAGGAGTTTCTTGATTTTTGTCTGATTCAGAAGACCCACGTTCTTCTCCATCGCTTGCAGAGAGAAAAGCTTCAGACTCAGAAATTGAGTCAGATGATTCTTTTTCAGAGCTTCCCCCTCTTTGACTCGCTTTCAATTTTTCGTTGAGAGCTGTTCTCAAAACACCAGTAGCAACAGTCTTTCTAGCCAACATTTTCTGCCTGCGGAATCTTGGTTTAGGGTTGTCGCTAGGAGGTACAGATGAAGATGTATTAGGAGATACTGGTGGGGGAGTTAAAGGATTTTCTTGAGAGTTAGTCATGGCGGAGAATTTCTGGAGGATTTTTGGGAATTTTGAAGAATTTTGGAGAGATGGAGGATGATCAGGGGTTTAACACTTAATGATGGTTATGGAGTGTAGTAGGAATATGTGGAGTGTATTTAAAGTAGAGTATGATTAGGTGCAGTAATGGCAGTCTTTTGCAGTGGTCAATCAGGGGTCTAATCTCATTAGGACTCCGTTCTTTAAGAGGTAATTGATCGACGCTAGTTTTAAGGAGATAATCCCGTTTTATTTAGAATTCGAAGAGAATGAAACTGGTTCAATGCACAACGGTTAGATTTTTAGGAGTTTGCTTAGGATAGGACTTCTGCTCATAATTAGAATATTTATTTTTCTAATTGTGCAAAGTATAGAACATACCTGACCTTTTCTCATGAGCATATACTGATGAACCAGGTTCTTCAAGTAGAACTCCTCTTGATTATGCCTCATATATCAGAATAGAAAAAAGTCTTTGTAAGAGATCAATGAATTAATATAAACACACGTCACAGGAGTATACTGATTAGAGTATGAGACTGAGTAAGAATTAGTCTAGATATTTTCATAAAATCAGAACTTCTAACCAAAAATATAATTTTTTTTTTCATTGCATTCTGAACTGGTTCCTTTTAGGTGATCTTAATCATCCCTAATTCCAACCTGTTCCTTTCAAAGTTTTCCCTATTCAGTGCTTTGGTGAAGATGTCAGCTATTTGTTTATCAGTAGCACAGAATTCTATTGAGATTAATCCTTTCTCATAATTATCTCTCAAGAAGTGGTGTCTAACATCTATGTGCTTGGTCCTTTTATGATGAACAGGGTTCTTTGTCATGCTTATAGCACTAATGTTATCACAAAATATTGGTATGCATCCCACTTCTATACCAAAGTCTACTAATTGTTGTTTGATCCACAGTAGTTGAGCACAACAAGAAGCTGCAGCCACATACTCAGCTTCAGCAGTAGATAGGGCTACTGAATTTTGTTTCTTGGTAGCCCATGATATAAGACATGAACCAAGAAAGTGAGCCATACCTGAGGTGCTTTTTCTATCCACTAGGAAACCTGCATAGTCAGCCTCAGCATAACCTACTAGATCGAAATTACTACCTTTAGGGTACCATAGGCACAATTCAGTAGTCCCCTTCAGATATCTCAATATCCTCTTGACAGCAGTCAAGTGAGACTCTTTAGGATTAGCTTGAAAACGAGCACAAAGTCCTACACTGAAAACAATGTCAGGTCTGCTGGCAGTAAGATACAAGAGTGAACCAATCATACCCCTATACAACTTTTGATCAACTGATGAACCAGGTTCATCAATATCTAATTTAGTGGCAGTTGCAATAGGTGTATCTATTTCTTTAGAGTCTTCCATTTTGAACTTCTTGATTAGTTCTTTTGTATACTTCTGCTGATGAATCATGGTTCCATTTGGACTTTGTTTGATCTGTAAGCCTAGGAAGAAATTTAGTTCGCCCATCATACTCATTTCAAACTCACTTCCCATTAATTTTGCAAAGTCCTTACTCAACCTATCTGTAGTGGCCCCAAATATTATATCATCAACATATATTTGTACAACAAGAAGATCTTTACCTTTTTCCCTTAGGAACAAAGTGCTGTCAATTTTACCTCTTTTGTACCCATGCTTCAGAAGGAATTTTGACAATCTTTCATACCAAGCTCTTGGGGCCTGCTTGAGACCATAGAGAGCTTTATCTAGCTTGTATACATGATCAGGACATTCTTTACTTTCGAATCCTGGAGGTTGTCTCACAAACACTTCTTCTTTGAGATAGCCATTTAGGAAGGCACTTTTGACATCCATTTGATGAAGAGTGAATTCCATATGTGCTGCAAAGGCTATGAGGAGTCTAATTGCTTCAAGTCTAGCCACTGGAGCAAAAGTCTCATCATAGTCAATGCCTTCCTCTTGACTATAGCCTTGAACCACCAACCTTGCCTTATTTCTTGTAACTGTTCCATCTTCATCTAGTTTGTTCCTGAAGACCCATTTTGTCCCAATGACTGACCTGTCTTTTGGTTTTGGAACTAAGTGCCAGACTTGGCTTCTTTCAAACTGATTGAGCTCATCTTGCATAGCATTGACCCAATCTGCATCTTGTAGAGCTTCACTCACATTTTTAGGTTCAATGAGGGACAGAAAAGCATCAAATGCACACAGGTTCTTCAGTTGTGATCTTGTCTTGACCCCAGATGTTGGATCATTGATGATGTTCTCAATGGGGTGAGAACTCAGGTACTTGTAAGATTTCCCCACCATCTGGTTCCTGCTAGTTTCTCCTTCATAGTTATGCTGCAGAAGAACAGGTTCAGGTACAGGATCCTTCAGATTGGTTCCCCCTGTCAGGTTTCCCTGGGTGAGAGGACCTGTTCCATCACCTGCTCCTTCCTTTGATGCCACTTTGACTTGTGCTGTGGCTTCAGTCAATTGTCTCACCAGTCCAATGGCTTCATCTTCATGTTCCTGTCTCTCAGAAAGAGTGTTAGATTCATCAAACACAACATGTACACTCTCTTCAACACATAGAGTTCTTTTATTAAACACTTTATATGCTTTGCTATGTGAAGAATATCCCAAGAATACTCCCTCATCACTTCTGGGATCAAACTTACCTAGGGAGTCTTTGCCATTATTGTGCACATAGCACTTACACCCAAAAGTCCTAAGATGGGATATGTTTGGTTTTCTCCCTTTAAGTAACTCATAGGGAGTTTTCTCTACAAGAGGTCTAGTCATGCATCTATTTATTATATAACAAGCAGTGTAGCCTCTGCCCAGAAGCTATGAGGTAGTTTACTGGAAAGTAGCATGGTCCTTGCCATATCCTCAAGGGTCCTGTTCTTCCTTTCAACTACCCCATTTTGCTGAGGAGTCCTAGGGGCAGAAAAATTATGATCTATTCCATTTTCATCACAAAATTTAGCAAACTTTGCATTTTCAAATTCAGTTCCATGATCAGACCTAATGGATGCAAGTTGATTTCCTAATTGTTTCTGGGTTTTTCTAATAAAAGCAGTGAACATTTCAAATGCTTCATCTTTAGAAGTTAGAAACAATACCCGGGTAAATCTAGAATAATCATCAACAAGCACCATTACATATCTTTTACCACCTCTGCTCATGGTTCTCATTGGACCACAAAGATCCATATGAACCAGTTCCAACGTCTTGGACGTACTCACCATTTTCTTGGTTTTAAAGGATGTCCTTACCTGCTTCCCCCTTGCACATGCCTCACAGACTTTGTCTTCCTTGAACTTCATGTTAGGTAAACCTACAAACAAGTCCTTGGAGACTAATTTGTTTAGCTGATTCAGACTAGCATGACCAAGTCTTTTGTGCCATAGGAGGGAATCATTTACCAACACGCTTAAGCATGTGAGTTCATTTTCTGAAAGAGTTGACAAATCTACAATGTAAATATTGTTAACTCTTTTTCCCTGCAAAACAATTTTGTCAGTGATGAGATTAATCACAAAGCACTTGGTGGAAGTGAAAGCCACAAGGTTACCTCTGTCACACAGTTGTGACACACTTATCAGACTATATTTTAAGCCATCTATCAAATAGACATTCTCAATGGAATGAGAGTCTGTCTTTCCTACCTTTCGAACACCAATGATCTCACCTTTCTTTCCATTTCCAAAGGAGACATTACCTCATTTTAGGTTCTCAAGTGAAAGGAACTGGTTCTTGTTACCAGTCATATGTTTTGAGCAACCACTATCCATGTACCATATTTGGCTACTTCCCTTCACTTGGTCCTGCAAAAAGAAATCATGGGTTAGTCTTAGGAACCCAAACTAGTTTGGGTCCCTTTCTATGGGCAAAAGGATGAATTAAATTTTTCTTTGCCCAACCAGGCAGTTTGTGCTTTTCTTGAACAAAGGCTTTGTTCTTTTGACTGGCCTTTTCTCTTGCATTACATTCATTTTTGTAATGGCCAGTATTACCACAGTGTGTGCAGATCTTATTCTCAGGAAGTGTGAGATACTTGTTTTTGGGATCCCATTTTGGAGCTTGTGTCCCAAATCCAAGTCCTCTCTTGTTGCTACTATGATGTTCTTGCAGCCAGGAGAGTGCATCAGAAGCCTTGTTCCATTTGCATGTTTTGTCTAGTTCATGCTTTACCTTTCCTAATTCTTCTTTTAGGACTTTAATCAATTCATCTTTCTTGTACAGTTCATCTTTCATTTTTCTTAGATTTTCTTCTAGGGTGAGAAATGATTGATCAGCCCTTTTCTTCCCTGTCCCTAATTTCAGTTTAATATTTTCAGATCTAAGTTCTAGAATCTTATTTTCAAGTTGATGAACCTGGTTCTTCAACTCAGTATTTGTGTTGCCCTCTCATCAGCCCTAGACTCTAACCTTTTACATTTTTCTTCTAGGATAACACATTCCTTAGACAGAACATCCTTCTCACTGTTTATTATTTCAGACTCATCTATGAAGTCCATCAGCAGATCAGCCAGTTTTTCTTTAGACAAGAACTTAATCTTTTCTTTAAGGTGTAGAATACTTACCTCCTGTTCATCTTCTGATTCTCCGATGGCCATAAGAGCTTGCTCATCTTCAGCTTCATTTTCTGAGTCCTCATCTGATGTTTCTCCCCATGCAGCAACCATAGCTTTAGTTGATCCCTTATTCCTTTTTGGTTGAACCTGTTCCTTCTTCCTGTTTCTTCTTTCTGCTCTTTCTTTCTTCCATTCAATCTCCCATTGAGGGCAGTTTCTGATGTGGTGATCAGTCTTCCCACACTTGTAACACCCCCCATTTGGTTT
>NW_017686466.1:5383-6323 GCF_001879085.1 Nicotiana attenuata | reverse complement strand
ATACCTTCTTTTCTTTACCTGGAACCACAAACCCTTCAGGTTGTTCCATGTAAATTTCTTCCTCCAACTCTCCATTTAAGAAGGCTGTCTTAACATCCATTTGATGAATTTCAAGACCGTAAACTGCAGCTAACGCTACTAACATTCGTATGGACATAATTCTTGTAACTGGAGAGTATGTATCGAAATAGTCAAGACCTTCTCGTTGTCTATACCCTTTGACCACAAGTCTTGCCTTAAATTTGTCAATAGTGCCATCTTCTTTCATTTTCCTCTTAAAGATCCATTTAGAACCCAACGTTTTATTTCCAAGAGGAAGATCAACCAATTCCCATGTATGGTTGTTCAGTATGGATTCTATTTCACTATTGACTGCCTCTTTCCAAAGTAATGATTCCGAAGAAGACATAGCTTCTTTAAATGTTTGAGGCTCATTTTCCAATAAGAAAGTCACAAAATCTGGTCCAAATGAAGTAGACGTTCTTTGACGTTTACTACGTCTTGGATCCTCCTGGTTAAGTGTACTTTCTTTTGTTTCTTCCCGAGGTCATTTAGATTCTTCACCAATCGACTCATATTCCTTTTTATACGGATATATATTTTCAAAGAACTCAGCATTATCTTATTCTATAACCGTATTATTATGAATGTCGGGATTTTCTGATTTATGAACCAGAAATCGATATGCTTTACTATTAGTCGCATATCCTATGAAAACATAATCAACGGTTTTCGGTCCTATTTTTACCCTTTTGGGTTTAGGAACTTGAACTTTTGCCAAACACCCCCACACTTTAAAATAATTCAAGTTGGGCTTCCTTCCTTTCCATTTTTCATATGGAATGGATTGTGTTTTGCTATGGGGTACTTGATTTAGTATTCGGCTAGCCGTAAGAACGGTTTCCCCCGACAAGTTCTGTGGCAACCAGACTTATATCAA
>NW_017686466.1:0-2160 GCF_001879085.1 Nicotiana attenuata | reverse complement strand
ATGCAATTTCTGATATGAAGAAACATTTAAGATACTAGGCTAAAATTTGTAGACATGTGATTTTTGACCCTCCCCAAGATTTTATATATTTTAGCATTCAAATACTTAGTTTAGGTCTAATATCGCTATTTCAACTAATTTTGACTCTTTTACTTTATTTCGTCACAAAAGTGAAAATTACAAAAAAATATTTTAGTTTATGTATCTTTCATGAATTTAAATAAAAAATATACAAAAATAGTACCTTATTTTTATTTTTATAATCTTGAAAATACAAAAATAGTTTTGTGTTTTAATATAGTTTAGTTTAATTAATTAGGGTTAGTTTTTGCATTGTATGGTATTTTTATCTTATATTAAAAGGAGTTAATTAAGGTGTTGGACCAAAATTTTAAGAGTCTTAGAGCCCAATTTTTGGCCCAATTCAGATTAGCCCAATAAACCCAATACCCAATACCCACTAAACTAACCCTAATAACCTAACCCATAAAAATCCCTAACCTAGTCTGAAAAAGGCAGCCGAAAATACATAAACAATAGAGCCAAAGATATCAGATCTGCCATTTTGATTCTCGAAAAACCAAAAGAAAAAAACAAAAAAAAATAGACCCCCCCCCTACGTCGATCGTCTTCAACAGAAGAAGTCCTCATCAACCATTTTCCATTCATTCTTTAGAGTCTAAGTTCCTTCTTCTCCAAGAGACCTAAGCAGCGATCAAAGACCAAGAGAAAACCAACAGACCCTTCACTTTCACTGCCTTCTCCTCGTTGCCTTCGCCGGAGTAGCCACCAAAACCCTAGAGAGGATCCGCCGCCGGCTCTCACAGCAGCAACCAAACGACAACCAGCGACCCCTACTCGCACGCCACAGTTTGTTTTTTTAGTCGACCTCACGAGCAAAACTGCTTTGTTCTTCTCCTCGCAATTGCTATCTTTGATTGAAATCGAGCTGTTGGAGTTCTGTTCGTTCCGTTTCCAGTTCCA
The DNA here is from genome assembly GCF_001879085.1 of Nicotiana attenuata. NCBI lineage: Eukaryota > Viridiplantae > Streptophyta > Magnoliopsida > Solanales > Solanaceae > Nicotiana > Nicotiana attenuata. Next base: position 1,176 of record NW_017686466.1, on the reverse strand, counting down.
GTCGCCGATTCGAGGTTCGTCCGGTCAGCGGTTCTCAGATCTGTTCGGTTTTTGCTTAGGGGTCCATGTATATTTTTAAAGTATTGAAGGAAATTCAATTTTGCTACTCTAAGGTCCATTCTTAACCTGATCTTTTAAATGTAAGTAGTTTTTGTTCTAATTGTATTTCAAATCTTGTTTTGGTTGATCTTTGTAGCTATTATGTTGGTTGTGATTCGTGAGTCGAACTAATACATATATTGAATAGTTTTCTTTGCAAATCTGATCCTAAATTCTTGAATGGAGATTTGAGTATGCTGTTAGGAGTTGGAATATATGCCACATCATGTTTGTTTGTTCCTTGTTATTTGAGTTTAATTACTCACGTTTGCTGCGTTTCCATAGTTCGTTATCAGCTAAATTGTTCGTTTCTTACATTATTGGATCGAACAGGTAGTTGCTGGGGTTTGAAAGTTTAAAAAGAGAAAAATGAAGTGTTTGACATAAGTCATGGGGTGCTGGATACTAAATGAAAGTAAAATTGGGTTTGGCATGTTTTATTGCGTTACTTTAATTGTTTAAAATCACTTGTTTAAAATTTAAGCATGTAATTGAAACATCACAATTACGAGTACGGTTCCCGTGGCGTAGTTGTGATACTTAATTTCAAATTAGTTTTAAATATGAATATCCGTAGTTCACTTAGTTGAATGCTTTTCCTTTAATAAAATTGAGGTGTGCCATCCAATCACTTAGTCTATGGCCCTCACATTAATATCTTAACTAATGTAGAAAAATGCTTTGAACTTTCTAGTTTGCTTTAGGCGCGTTAATTAAATAATTGTCATAGCTATGGGTACGGTTCCCGCGACGTAGTTATGATGCCTAATTTCTAAAAGCCGGGGATACATTTATGTGACCCGGCCACAATTTAATCTTGTTACTAAATAAATATGTTGTGGATTGTGGGTACTGTTCCCATGACATGATTCGCGACGTGTAATCAAATATTAATTGTATAACAATTGGATTATTAAAAGCGGTTTTAAAAAGGAATAAATGTATAATAGGTTCAATATATGTAATTAATCAGATAATTAGGTCATTAATGATACTTAAGCGACTGTGCTAGAACCACAGAACCCGGGAAATGCCTAACACCTTCTCCCCGGGGTTTAAACAGGAAACTTTTCTTAA
>NW_017686465.1:3773-6323 GCF_001879085.1 Nicotiana attenuata | reverse complement strand
ATCAAGACTAACCTCGGTGGAGTAGTGACGAGGAACAGTCGAGACACCTACCGGTCTAATAAACAGTGCAAAGGTAGGAACGACGGGACATGATATATATTTATATAAAGGCTGTACGAAATGACCAACAATGCTACAATCACAATAAGGGAAAAGAACAACAAGTAACAACGAAAAATATTAAGAATGATGACACATGAGAATGGGCAAAAACTCATCCCAAATCCTAAAGTCACAATACAGTAAAGGAAAAACAAAACAATAACTCAGATCCTACGACGGTGTTCAAATCAGGTCTTATCCAACAATTTCCACGAATTACCGAATCTCGGACACTTACAACTCACGAGTCCCAGTACCTGAAATCTAATCACTGGCATCCCGTGCCCTCATCAGCCTCACGGTCACACTGACAACTCACCTCAAAACTCCCACGAGATAAAGTTCATATAGGTAAACGTACCACAATCACAACATTTGAACAAAACAGAAATGCCCTCAGGCCATCACAAATACTCACAATCAACCCCTGACATAGCCCACCTTGTTCCGCCACGTGTGCAAATAATAACATAATAAGTGCCCGCCTTGTTTCGCCACACGTGCATCATAATGTTCCCACCTTATTTCGCCACATGCGCAACCCACATATAAGCATATATACATATCCCTCCTTGTTACGACGCATGTGCAATATATCAATAGTAGCAATAGCACGACAGAAACCTCGTGCGACCCCACAACAACAACCGCACGGCAGAAATCTCGTGCATCACAATATCAATAACCATACTGCAGAAACCTCGTGCATCACAATATCAATAACCGCACGGCAGAAACCTCGTGCATCACACCCCAAGTACAACAGCAACAATGACAATATATACACAAGAACACAACAAGTGAATCAACTCAACAAGGGAGAAAATAATATGAAGCAACGACCCCATAACATGTAGTTCAACAATAAGGGAGTTAACAAGAGTCAAGTAAATTTCAAATAAGGAAATATCAACTAAACATAGAATATCTACTCTTCTTTCAAAGGTTGGGCAGGTTACGAAGGATATACAACAATTTCAATTAAGACTAAATAATTACATGGGTGATAATAGTGATTTTCAATAAAACAAGCAGTTATGAAAGTTAACGCGACAATAGAGGAAAAGATCTTCAGTTAAACAATTGTAAGAGTCAATTAGGCAATAAGAATGAACCTTAAAGCAGTAAATTCCAAGTAAAACATGTAGAGGTGAAACTAGTAATAGGGAAATCAATCATATCAAGAACAACTTTATAATCAGTGAATATAAGGACCTAAGAATCCTAAAAGGCCAAATTTCCACAAATAAGTCCGAGCACGCACTCGTCACCTCGCGCACTCGGATTACAATCAACAGAGAAGACTCAAATCCTAAGGGGAAGTCCCCCACACAAGGTTAGGCAAGATACTTACCTCGAACCGGCTCAAAATCAACTAGAAACCACATTCTTGCCACGAGTACTCGACTCCAAATGGCCCAAATCTATTCAATTCAAATTAATGTAAATAACACTTCAAGCAACTGATTCTACGATTTAATTCAAAGCTAAGATGCGAAATTAGGTAAAATGACCAAAACGCCCCTTAGGCCCACGTCTCGGAATCGGGAAAAATTCACATTTCTAGGATCCTCACACTCTCACGAGTTCATTTATATCAAAATTATCCAAATCCCATAACATTTCGGCCCTGAAATCTTCGAATCTATCCGAGAGGGTTTTCTAAACTTTTCCAACTAAATTCACAGATTTAATGCCAAAACTTGTAATAGATTCGAGTAATCTAACCAAAATTAAGTTAAGAACACTTACCCCGTTGCTCACTCTGAAAATCTCCCGAAAATCGCCTCTCCCCGAGCTCCAAATCGTTAAAAATGGAAAATGGGACGAAGTCCCATTTTCAGAACTTAACATTCTGTCCAGGGGTTTCTTCATTGCGATCGCGGGAGAAATGATGTGATCGCGAGAAAATCAAAGCGATCGCATATATTGCTGACCAAATTTGTGCTATGCGATCGCGGGAAAATCAATGCGATCGCATAGAAGGAAAATATTGCTGACCAAATTTGTGCTATGCGATCGCGGGCAAATCAATGCGATCGCATAGAAGGAAATACCAGATAGCAGAAAGCAGTTCAAACATAGGAAAAATGACCCGTAGCCCATCCGAAACACAACCGAGGCTCCCGGGCCCTCAACCAAAAGCACCAACAACACCCAATATCTCATTCAAACTTGTACCAATCCTTAAACCACCTAAAACAACATCAGAAACTCGAATACATCAAGGATTTAAGCCTAAGAACTCCGATTTTCCTCAAAATACGATTTCGATCAAAAACCTAACCAAACCATGTCCGCATGACCTGAAATTTTACACACACATCCCAAATGACATGACGGAACTGCTGCAACTTCCGGAATTCCATTCCGACCCTCGGATCAAAATCTCACTATCGGGCCGGAAACTTCAAAAATTCAAACTTCGGCATTTCAAGCCTAAATTAG
>NW_017686465.1:0-3596 GCF_001879085.1 Nicotiana attenuata | reverse complement strand
GAACTTTATTTTCGCGGACCGATAAAAATAGAGTCAAACCTTCCTTTGACTAGGGATTCAAATAAAAGGTGACTTGGAACACCGAAAACCAATTCCAAGTGGTGACTCTGTAAATAAAATAATCCCTACTCAAATTTGACACTTCAATTGAAAAAACTCTTTAGCCCACAATCCATAACATAACACATATCTTTCGGGGGTAGAAACGGGGTGTGACAAACAGAGCTTCCAGAGGCAGTAAGAACAATATAAATAAGCAAGAAAGTAAAATGTTATTTGAGCTTTGAACAAAGTATAGTATATGCATGTTAGAAAATTCGTGTCCTTTACAACAATGGTAGAGATCACTATTTGTAGTTACACCTAGGGAACAAGGTCCTATGATCAAGCCCCTCTTAAATGACAATTATGAGGGTTATTGAAGAATGTGTAACGGTAGGCAGTAAATGTCATATTCTCTATAACGGACCATGCACTTAATGCTATAGAATATTCTTCATTGAATGCTACCGGGTGGCAGACATTTATTTTGCCTTTATGAGTATCGTTCTCTCCGATAACAAGTGAGATCATTGCCTTCGGGCCCGATTGTCTTCTATCTTCGGCTCCACGTGTCGCTTTCTCATGCGATCATTAAATATGAACATATTTTACCCAATACAACCGTACTATCCATTATCGTGTTCTTGAAGGGGAATGCACATCGGTCCAAGCACGTGAAGAATGTGTAACGGTAGGCAGTGAAGTTAGTTAAAAACTCTAGAATTATTGTATATTGACCGCATACTTCAGAGCCCCTCTTAAATGACAATTTTTCAAGTTCATTTTAGTGATTATTTAGGAGCTCTGAAGCTCTATTTTGAGGTCTCTACCGAATTAAATCCTCTTTTGGTAGATATTTCGGTACACTGATGCATGAGCTGAGGCTTCCATGTCCCTCGGACCCTCAGAAAAAGTAAGGGTACATAGGAAGTCAGAAGCAAGCAGAATAAAAAGATCAAGGAGGCCTAGAGATGTGACGTATTCTAAAATTAGCAAGTCCATTGCTTTGATTCATTTTCTTTTCTTTTTCCGTAATGAACAAAATCGGTAAAGGCTGCAGGAAACGATTAGCAATACTGTCAATTTTACATCTAATATTGTTCTCTCCTGAGAAGCGTTATTAATTTCACTTTGAAAAAAAATCAGAGGATAATAACACTATCGCAAAATACATGTGTGTAACTGCAAATTCGAGACAAATCTGAGTGATACTTGTGTATTTTTTCATCGGTATATACACACGAGCTGAAGGATATATACTTCTTTGGAACTATACAATTCTTGTTAAGAGAAGTAATTACGATTAAGTAGAAAAAAGTCAGTGAAATAGGGTCTGAACTTTTTTAGTCACAGTTATGGTGTTTTTAATTATCCAAATAACTAACGCTAGCAGCTTGACATCATGCAGGTTGGACAGTCAGTGTTGGGCGATTTGCACAGATAGGATTCCACCGTTTAAATTTCGACTCTGTTAAAAAAAGTACTACAAAAATAACCCGTGCTAGAATTTTAAAGACACTGTCAAAATTTGGAAGCACGCTCATGCTGCAAAATTTTAACTACGATTTTGGAATTTTGAAGCATATTGCTAGAACGTTAAGCACACTATTAGAATTTTGCGCATACCTTAAATTTCTAGCGCATGGATATTTTTTCACAACTTTTAATGTGCTCAAAATAAACGTATGGTTCAAAAAAGGTTCATCTAAATATATTTTGGCCTTTGATGTTTGCAGCTGGCTCAATGACATCTAAATGTTGGAATTCAATTAAATACATGTTATTGGACTTGACAAATCAATCCAACACTACTCGGGAGAAATTCAAAAATAGGGCAGATTTACAAGTGGTCATTAAAAAATAGCCACGATTTCAAAAGTAATCGAAATTTAGCCACTTTCATGTAAAGATAAATATGAACGAAAACACTATTCAAAATCCGAAAAAATACTCCAGTATATTATACTGGAGTTCCGGCATAAGTATACTGGAACTTTCCGCGTGTTGGAGTTCCGACATAATATGCTGGAAGTTCATACACAAGTGCACCAATCTCCAGTATATTATTCTGGGAATGTCCGTGTTGCAGCAAAATAGTGGCTATTTTTCAATGACTTTGCTAACGCTAGCTATTTTTGAATGACCAATCCGAAAATTGGATAGCCCTTTGCTATTTTTACACTCTACTATCCATAGATTTATTTGGGCGAATATGGTTTATTTACGCAATAGTCCTTTTTTAGGCAACCAATTACATATTGTTCCCATTTAGAAAAGTTGTGCAAATATAACATACTTAAACAAGTTACCTTTCCAGATAACGTTAGACTTAGGTCTAAAGTTTTATAAGTTATGAGAAGTATTAGACTTCATGTTTTGTTTGTAAGGTTGAGAAATATATGATAGGTCTCTCGTAAGATTTTCAGTTTGCTCAAAAGAAATTTTTAGACAATGGCCTAAAAGATTCATAAGTTGTAAGAAAAATTAAAAAGAGGACTATTTATTAGATATTCGTAACAAAAAGAACAACCGACGAAAAATTCTGATATTAAACGTGAATGTATCCCTTGTATGCTCAATCCACTAAATTTAAGTTCCTACACAATTAGGATGTCACGACCCCGGTTCGTCCTCCGTGAACCATCGTGACGGCACCTAGTCTCTATGACTAGGTAAGCCTAACAATGCGGAGTATAAACTATAATTGCGGAAGAAATAACTAAAACCGGAATAATAAAAATAAACAGAGTTTAAGGTGCCGCTCGGCACATACTATAACAACTTTCGAAGTTAACAAAATTCCTAAAACCCGGAATCTCAAAAATCACAAGCTATGAGATACATAAGAAGCTCTAACTCCGGAAATATCTAAACAAGGGATAATACTGAAAGGGCTATATTTATTACAGAAGATAGAAAGGGATTCCTCGGTCTGCGGACGTAGCAGATATACCTCAAAGTCTCTACAGAACGCCTCATCCCAAGGGTGATAGAACTGGGTGGAAAATACCTGGATCTGCACAACAAAAATGTGCAGAGAGTAGTATGAGCACACCACGGCGGTGCCCAATAAGTATCAAGACTAACCTCGGTGGAGTAGTGACGAGGAACAGTCGAGACACCTACCGGTCTAATAAACAGTGCAAAGGTAGGAACGACAGGACATGATATATATTTATATAAAGGCTGTACGAAATGACCAACAATGCTACAATCACAATAAGGGAAAAGAACAACAAGTAACAACGAAAAATATTAAGAATGATGACACATGAGAATGGGCAAAAACTCATCCCAAATCCTAAAGTCACAATACAGTAAAGGGAAAACAAAACAATAACTCAGATCTTACGACAATGTTCAAATCAGGTCTTATCCAACAATTTCCACGAATTACCGAATCTCGGACACTTACAACTCACGAGTCCCAGTACCTGAAATCTAATCACTGGCATCCCGTGCCCTCATCAGCCTCACGGTCACACTGACAACTCACCTCACAACTCCCACGAGATAAAGTTCATATAGGTAAACGTACCACAATCACAACATTT
>NW_017686464.1:0-6323 GCF_001879085.1 Nicotiana attenuata | reverse complement strand
AATGCCCCATCTCACTCTTCATTCATAAGACGGAACAAAAATATAGCAGTAAAATAAAAGACAAAATTTAACCAGAAGGATAACAGTACAGTAACGTAAATGTGCAGACGGGATCCCCCGGAATACCGTTCCGTAGTCCCAAAGTAATATGCTGGGTGATTTCCCTGGATACCGTCCCATAGTCCCAAAGTAAATATGCAGGGGGGATCTCCGAGATATCGTCCCGTAGTCCCAAAATAAATATGCAGGAAGATCTCCCGGAATATCGTTCCGTAGTCCCAAAGTAAATACGCAACTCAAACAATGGAAATAACAATTGCAGCAGAGATCCTATAGTTTAGACTAAGTACAAGTCAAGAGAAAAGCAGGAAAATTCACTAAGCATGTTGCACAGAGTTCAGATAAGCATTTAAGACACGTAGACATGTTATTCTAGGCTAAATATGATATTTGCACATGCTGGTATAACTCAAATAAGAAGAAACAGGTTATTACTTAGTAAAAATTGGATTTTACAATAAATATCCCGTATACGCACCCGTCACCTCATGTACACGGCGCTCACATATCAAAACAGTACCAAATCCTAAGGGGAGTTCCCCCACATAAGGTTAGGCAAGTAACTTACCTCGAACCAAGCTTAATCACTCGATAACAATGCCTTTTTCGCAAATATCCGACTCTGAATGGCCCAAATCTAGCCAAATACAATTACATATCATAAATATAACTATAAAAAACTAATCTAGCTAATGAAATCAAGGCTTAAGCAAGAAATTAGAAAATCGCCCCAAAAAGTCCATCCGGGCCCACGTCTCGGAATCGCGTAAAAGTCACAAAATATGAACAACCATTCACTCACGAGTTCACTCGTACCAAAAGTAGCTAAATCCGATGTAAAAATCCCAATCAAAACCCAAAATCTTAGTTGTGGAACTTCGTCCCAATTTTCCCTAATTTTCAACCCTAATCAGAAATTAAATGATGAAATTAATGATAGATTAGTGGGATATAACCAAAATCATGTGTAGAAACATTACCCAATCGATGTCTCTGAAAATCCCTCAAAATCTCGTCCAAATCCGAGCTCTCAAACTCAAGTTTTTATAAAAATGGCCAAACCCTCGCTTTTGAAGTTTTATATTTTCTGCATAGGTACTTCCTTCTTCGCGAATGCGGTCAAACCCTCATGTTCGCGTTGAATAAAAATCACTGACCAAAATCTCTCTATCGTGAACGCGACTGACCCATCACGAACGCGTAGAACTAAACCCTTGGGGTCCCAGCTGCTCCATTTCCCTTACGCGAACGCGATGCCCTTCACGCGTTCGCAATGCACTGATGCTCAAACCTTCGCGAATGCGGCCCCAACTTCGCGATGTGAAGAAAAATTCAGCTGCCCTCCCAGATGCCTTACGCGATCGCGAGACTTCTCTCACGAACGCGATGAAGGAACCAGCAACAGAAACACCAGATTTTCTACAATTTTCCCAAGTCCAAAAATGATTCGTTGAGCATCTGAAGCACACCCGAGGCCCCCGGTACCTCAACCAATCATACCAACAAGTCCTAAAACACCATATGAACTTAGTCGAGCCCTCAAATCGCATCAAACAACGCTAAAAACATGAATCACCCTCCAATCCAAACTTAATGAACTTGGAACTTCAAATTTCTACAACCGATGCCGAAACCTATCAGACCACGTCTGATTGATCTCAAATTTTGCACACAAATTATATTCAATATTACGGACCTATTCCAACTTTCGGAATCGGAATCAGACCCAGATATCAAAAAGTGCACTACCGATCAAAATCTTCAAAAATTCGACTTTCGCCATTTTAAGCCTAAATAAGCTACAGACCTCCAAAATACAATTCAGACACGCCCCTAAGTCCAAATTCACCCAACGGAGCTAACGGAACCGAAGAAACTCCATTCCGAAGTCGTTTTCACACAGTTCTGACTACGGTTAAAATCCTAAGACTTAAGCTTTCGTTTAGGGACTAAGTGTTCCAGAACACTCTGAAACCCAAAGAAAAACCTCCCGGCAAGTCATATAAGCAGAAAAAGATATGGGGGAAGCAGTAAATAGGGGATCGGGGCTATAACTCTCAAAATAATCAGCCGGTTCGTTACAGTGTATCATGTATGTANATATATATATATATATATATAAAGGCAGCCTCTTAAGGCTCGTTTGGTATGAGGGACAAGGAATAATTAATCCCGAAAATAATTATTTTGAAATTGTAGTATTTTTTATCCCCATGGAAAGGTGGAATAACTAATCCTGGGATAACATCTTTCCAACCAAACGACCCCTTAAAGTTGACACTATTTTTTATTTAGGTACATAAACTAAGGCATGTACATAAATAAGTTCAGGCGCGTGACAACAATTGCTTCTGACATGGAAAATTAGACAAATAACCGAGAGGCACGTGGAAATATAAAAAAAAAGCTCTTTCTTCCTAACAACTTTGGATCCCCTGACCGGTCCCGACTCACCGGTCCGCTCCCCTCCATTCATCTTCTTTGTTCTTTGTTCTTTAGTCTTCTGCTTTTCGTTTTCTTCTTTTTTCCTCTTCTACAATTTCATTTTTTCCTTCCTTTATTCTAAATTTACGTCCAAAATTCGAAGCTTTACCTTCTCCTTTTTTTCTTCTAAAACGTATTTCATACTACATAACACTCATTTCCCCTTTTTCTTGATCACATTCATCACCCAACACTTATCTTCCACTTTTATTTGGTAAAAAATTGCTATTTAAGTAGTCTACTGATTTTAATTTAAATCTTTTAAAATATTGGTGGTAATATGATAACAATACAAAATAGGAGTAACACCTTAACTACCACGATCAGGAATTATACAGTCACATTAAAGTTATAAATATTTGATATATAAAGATAGGAAATAAGTGGTGTGGTTTGACTTGGCTGAGTTAACTAGGACGCAGTATAAAAATCTAGTTGAAGGTGGTGTTTTGGGAAAAAAAAAGTGGTCTTTAGTTTATGAAAGGTTGTTAGAGCTAAACAACAGAAGTTGAGATTACGTTAAGCTTGTCGGCAATAATTGTCTGTTATGGCTCCAAGTGAAATAATATGTGAGTTCTTCGACGATGGTTAAAGGTGGCTCGGAGATTAAAGTTGGTGATGTGATTTTCAGAAAAAAAATAATTGTAACAATAAATTTTTGCATCGAGAAAAATAAATAATCAAGACTAGAAAATTGCATAACAATTTTAGTATTTGATTTAAATAAATATTGAGTGTTACAATCTTATAGTATTCCTATGATTCTTCAAGAATGTAAACTATCTTGATGAACTTGATTTTGATTTGATTCAAGGGCTCATAAAGCATCATCCTGAATCTCCATCTTGAATTTGAATTTGAATTTGATCACTGACAAGTAATTTGATCGTGAACGCCTTGGTATTTGATTCGGCTCCGTTCTTGAACTTGCACTTGAACTTGTAGCTTGCATAAAAATCTGCGGTGTTTGATCCACGAGCTCTCTGCTTGCTTCTTGTTATCACTTCTGGTATCTTCTAGCTTTATGAAGACCTCTATTTATAGTTGTAGGGAGTGTGATGGCTCCGCGATTTGATTGGTCCGTTTGAGCTGACCAATACCATCTAGACACTTGGCACCACTCTGCTGGATGTTGATTTGACTTGGTATGCCATCCTTTCTTGACACATGGCATGATTTTATTAGCTCATTTATTTGACTTGGATTGCCACATCATTTGACACGTGGCATGATTTTATTGGCTCGTTCCTTTGACTTGGATTGCCACATCACTTGACACGTAGAATGAGCATGGGTTTTAAGATGGGCTAATAGCCATTTGGACTTTGGGCTAGTAAAGTGGACTTATCATTTAATTTGTAGTCCAATTAAATGTACTAGCCCAATACTTATATTTTGAATTTAAATAATTAACCTCATTTACTAGCCATAATATTTGTTGGACTAATGTCTTGAATTTAATATGGTCCAAAATATTTTTGAATTTAAATTCAATAAAATTTAAATGCTTACAATGATCTTTAAAAAATAAAAATAAAATTAAAAATAAGTTTTTGGATCAACTCACGCGCTCAAGAGATGTGAAAAATACTTTCTTGCCATATCATCACATTGTGTTTAATTGGCACACTTTTGTTGGGGTTAGAGTATTCAATAGGTACATGCCTTAGTTAAAGTGTTTAAAATGTAAAATACTGTCAACTTTAAGGGGCTGGATATGTATTTGGCCATAAATAAAAGAGTTCTCACTTGGATTAACAAAAAGATAGAGACACAAAGTTTCCTCCTTGATGGCAAGGGATCGAACCGCGCTTGTGACATTTTTATATTGTTTTGGCTTGCTGCATCAAATAGACAGCACAACCACAACAGGTTTGATGTCTAGGACTTCTTAAAATTGTATCTATTGTTATAAAAGTACCTTAAAATTGTACTTTGCTGCTTTCTTTATTTCTTTTTAAAATTTAATTTGCGTTAATCAAGGACTCCTTCATATTTATTAGTAGGAGTATCATCGTATCAGGTAGTTCGTGGTTCTTCATTATTGTCAATTCATTATTTTATCTTAGAATTAAAATAAATATTAGGAAAATTAGCATGCAAAGTAATAATTATGTTACATGGTTTAAACAAGAAAATAATTTATATAAGCTCATTGGAATTTAAAGTCCTAAATATTAAAATTTTCTATATACCTCAAATAAAATAAAAAAGATTTAATTACCATACTTTTAGTTAATTTTGAAGTTCTAAATATTTTTAAAAAATTGATGATAATTTTATCTAATATAAAATTTATTTTCAAAGGATAAAAATGCTGACCAATATTTCGCAAAGAGACTTTGTGTGTGTATGTATGTGTATAAATAAAGTAAAATTAAATCTTTTCCTTCTTCCAAATTTCGTCTCTCCCCATCAGAATAAAAACCCTCATTGCGCTAAGTTGTCATAATTAGTAGTATTTTTTTCTGTTTAATTGATTTGTCTATACAAATCAAAAAATAAATAATTCGAGCGGAAGCCGAAAGCTGATCAAACCGACAAAACATTTTCTCCATTTGGACCGTATAAATAACAACACGTTCACGTTTCAAAGTAATATACACCTGCTATCCTTAAATTCTAGATCCGTTGAACCCTAGAAAAGACAACCAAAAGTTAGTCTTCCCTAGAGTTTTTGTTCTTTTTTACTCCTTTCGTACGTAATAAAATAGGAAAATGACATAAAAACCTTAGATTATATATTTGTATTTTTAACTATAAACTTATTCTTTAAAGGTATCATAATACCTCCTGAACTATTTTATAAGTTAATATATATCCGCCTAACTATTGATGTGGCAAAGAAAATGTATTTAACTGTTTAGAAGCAAAACGAATTGTTAAAACTTTATTTTTATAAGCATTCTTTTATTAAAGTTAGTTTCCCTGGTTTTTATTAATTTTTCTCTTTCACTTTTTTTCTTCTTTTTTTTCTGCTCTTTCTCTTCTCTTTTAATAGGCTCGCCAGATTTTCAGTTCGTCAGAAAATAGTTTTTTCTTTTTGCCATCGCCGACACCCCTTCCACCATCACCATAAGTCTCTACCCATTTTCCACCACCTAATAATTTAGGGGCATATTAGGACCCCGTGAAGAATAGGTTAGGGGATATTTATGTCTTTACCCTAATAAAAACGTTGAGAAGAGTAGTTGGATGACCAGTAATGAATGATGGTATATTCGTTGAAGAACAAATGGCCGCTCTAAGTTTTTGTTCTCCAACGATTATACCATCAGCCAGGGTGTCTAGCGGCTATTTGTCACGACCCCAAACCACCCCGGTTGTGATGGCGCCTATCGTAGTAATAGGTCAGCCAAATTCAACATCTAAATCAAATAAAGGGGTCTTTTCTCAATTCATTTACTAATAAAAGAAGACCACAAATCTTTAGTTTAAATATTTCAAAATAAGCGGAAACAAATACGCAAAACATCAAACACTGCCCGATCCCGGTGTCACTAGTCATGAGCCACTAGAATGCAAGTTGATACTGTCTAATCAATACAAAATGAGTCTCATAAATAAAAACACTAAAAGATAGGAAGGAGAAAGGCAGAGCTGCGGACGCCATGCAGCTACCTCGCAATACTCCGAAACTATGCTCTGAAGGCAAGAGACAGCTCTCACTCGGATGCTCTGGCACCTAGATCTGCACACAAGGTGCAGGGAGTAACGTGAGTACGCCAACTAAGTAAGTAACAAATATAAATAAAGGCTGAGTGCAGTGACGAGCATTG
>NW_017686463.1:5586-6323 GCF_001879085.1 Nicotiana attenuata | reverse complement strand
ATTGTTGGTTATGACTTTTAGTATTGTAGTTTTACATACTATTATGAATAGCTAATTTGTTATCTAGAGTTTTGATAGAACCTTTTGTAGGATAAATTCTTGTTATGTTTTTATATAATTGAGCCATAGCTTTTCTCTATTTGTTCAACTACGTTTATATTGTGGTTGATTGAAGAGCTCTCAATTAGCTGTGCCTATTTAGTATGCATAACTCGGGAGAGAGTGCATATTTAGGTAATTGTTGAACAACACCACTCCCAGAGTATATGAGGGATCAATAACCGAGAGTTTAAAGGCGGGATTAGGGATAACGAAGCCTTGGGTGCGATCTGAAGTGAGCTGTATTAAAAGCCAGCTAGCGTAGCTCGGGAGAGTGCGTCTAGTAAATTGTCGTAATTACTCGGGAGAGATTTACGGTAATAAGAGTGCTCATGATCGGTAGAGAATACTTAGGCGAAATTATAGAAGACATAGCGGGAAGGATTCCGACAATTGGGGTAATCATAACTCTAGACCTCCTTAATCTTTTCTCTAACCCTCAGTACTCTTTAGTTGTTAATTTACTATTTTAATTTGTTAGTTAAGTAGTTAAACACAAGAATCTTATATCTATAAGTTAGGAATTGTTCAAGCTTGTCTTCTTGGTGATAGTGAACAGCTGTAGCTAAACCTTAGTTCTCTGTGGGATTCGACTCCGGACTTGTAAACCTGGATTATATTTTAGCAACGACCTTGTC
>NW_017686463.1:0-858 GCF_001879085.1 Nicotiana attenuata | reverse complement strand
AGAACAAAAGGAGGACATATTTTGGACACAAATTAGACCTAAGGAGGCGGAGAGACACTACTTTAGGGTTAGACAATACCCTTGGAGGCAAGAACACATTGGGAGCAAGGCGGGGAATTCTTCTACGAGTTTTTTCCTTCCTCTTCCTATTTTTCATTTATTGGTTATGACTTTTAGTATTGTAGTTTTACATACTATTATGAATAGCTAATTTGTTATCTAGAGTTTTGATAGAACCTTTTGTAGGATAAATTCTTGTTATGTTTTTATATAATTGAGCCATAGCTTTTCTCTATTTGTTCAACTACGTTTATATTATGGTTGGTTGAAGAGCTCTCAATTAGCTGTGCCTATTTAGTATGCATAACTCGGGAGAGAGTGCATATTTAGGTAATAGTTGAACAACACCACTCCCAAAGTATATGAGGGATTAATAACCGAGGGTTTAAAGGCGGGATTAGGGATAACGAAGCCTTGGGTGCGATCTGAAGTAAACTGTATTAAAAGCCAACTAGCGTAGCTCGGGAGAGTGCGTCTAGTAAATTGTTGTAATTACTCGGGAGAGATTTACGGTAATAAGAGTGCTCATGATCGGTAGAGAATACTTAGGCGAAATTATAGAAGACATAGCGGGAAGGATTCCGACAATTGGGGAAATCATAACTCTAGACCTCCTTAATCTTTTCTCTAACCCTCAATATCTTTAGTTGTTAATTTACTATTTTAATTTGTTAGTTAAGTAGTTAAACACAAGAATCTTAATATCTATAAGTTAGGAATTGTTCAAGCTTGTCTTCTTGGTGATAGTGAACAGCTGTAGCTAAACCTTAGTTCTCTGTGGGATTCGACTCCGGACTT
>NW_017686462.1:5253-6324 GCF_001879085.1 Nicotiana attenuata | reverse complement strand
AGTATCATAAGCTCTGCATGTATGACGTTATTGTCAAAACTTCTATATACCATATGTGTACTATTACATAAGCTATTCAGCGGATCTAAATTTTCAGTAGCATGACATACATATTTTTCTTCAATATTAACGTATATGCAATAGAAGATCAATTTTAACTTAGTCTAGTTTATATATATATATATATATATAGTGACACTAACATAGGTTAAAAATAATAAACTTGACAACAAACATGTACGGTGGAAGGCCATTTGGTATAAAGTATTTAAGTATTATTCTTAGTAGTTATTGTTGGTATCATCTTCAGTTGAGTCAAAACCAAAAAAAATTTTGTTTTTACCATAAAACTTAGCAATCAACATTTTATTTAGTAGATCAATATATTCGTTTTAATTTGCTAGCTAAGATAGCTCTTTAATTTCTACCATGTAATTTGCACAAATTGTATTTTAATCGAATGATGAAAATATATATTTTCCTTACTAAATGCACTACTATTACCATTGGGGTTGATAACGAAGTGTCCTGAACCAAATCATCTTTTACTGGATGCTCTTATTCGTTTCCGACGCGAGGCAAGAAGTCACTGAATGTTGGATCTGTTCTTACTTTTTACACTTCTTGTCATTTGAATATTTTTCATTTGAGGTCATAAGTATAATTTTGGCAAGCTAGCTTTTATAGTTTCCGCTTTGGTCAATTTTGGAACTACTAATCGTACTTGACAGAAATCACTTCCCAAACTATTACTTTTCCAGCAAGCGGTTCATCGATATCCAACATATCTCTAAAACTCTAGGCGATTGTTTCGATCGTTTGACGTTTAGCCAAAAGCGATTCATGCCATATTATCACTTTTGCTTTCCTTATAAATTTAGCACTATTGCTCTGATTTGATATATTTATGATAGGTTATTTCAGTTATTTGAAGAAGTAAATCAAATCTAAAGTGGGTTGTACGACCTCATAATAAAATCGTTGTTGGTACACCACTTGTTCTTATTGCTAACAATATCATGCCCCTTGATCGGATATTTGCAAGTAATGCATGACATAAAAATATTTTTT
>NW_017686462.1:0-5228 GCF_001879085.1 Nicotiana attenuata | reverse complement strand
CTGTCATCAAGCCGCATTGCAAGGGTTTAATATTTTTTTTTTTGAAGAATATCAGTTTTGAACTCACTAGATTAATGTGAAAAGTTATTTTTCTCGAATTCAACAAGAAGTACATTGGTTTTTAATTGATAGTTTTCTATATAGCAATTTTAAGTGTAAACAAAAGATATATTTATAAAAAAAAACTTGTATGACATTGAAAATATTTTTTTTAAAATGTAAACAAATTATTTCAAAAGGGATTATTTTTAAAATATAATTGTAATTTTAAAAATAGAATGATAAGATATATTTTTGAAATTTAGTTAGAGTTAAAATTATTATAATAGAAGCGTCATATCTCAATGGATAAAATCAAGAACCGAAATGTTTATGAAATTTTGTCCACGACCCTAAAACGGACCACGGTCGTGAATAGCGCCTATCGTGAAACTGGCCGCGACACAAACCCAAAACCAACTCAACAATAGTAATAAGTCTTATTTAAAAGTATTAATAGCTTAAAATCTCCGAAGTAGGTAGAATAGACAAATGCGGAAACATAACACAACCCGACATCGGGGTGTCACAAGTCATGAGCAACTAACAAACTCTCTAGAAATATGAAAAAGACGACATACGTCTGAAACAAAGCTAATACAAAGCAGAATAAAGATATGAAGGAGAAGCACTGGGCTGCGAACACCAAGCAGCTACCTCTGTCAATTCCGAAAGTCTGCTGGATAGACAAATCAGGCACTCGCTAGCGTGACCAGAGACTCCCTGGATCTTACACACAGGTGCAGGGAGTAACTGTGAGTACCGAACTCAGTAAGTAACGAAAAGTAAGGAGCTGAGCAGTAAGAAAATACGTAACCACAAGCATAACACTAACAACAAACAGTATAAGTCCAAAATTAGTAAAGCATAAAACTTTAAACATTCAGTTCAGTAAACCATTTTAAAACAACTTTTTTAATAGTTTCAAACAAGTGATGAAGTGAAGTGAAAAGTATAGAAACGTAAAAAGGAGTCCCGAACCTAAGTGGGTTTTGGACTCAAAACCTAAAACAGGTCATTGAATAAGCCTCCTCAATGAACCATCCTCCACCTCTTTCTCGGTAGGAAGTAATGCACGAGAGCAATGACCCGAGCCAAGTCGATTGATTCTGGTCCTCATACCTGAGTAGCAGTCATAGAACCCTGCTGGAGACGCTCAAACTGCCTCGATACTGCCTCTCTCTGAGGATGGGGAGAAACTTCTTCCAGAATAGATGAGTAAATGCTCCCCAAGTCAAAACTTCGGTGACCCGGCCTGTCTAAGCAAGCAATAATCTCTCCACCAAGCTTGGCGGATCCAGATAAGCGAAAGGTAGCAAAATCGACCCCCATTGGTCTCCACTATCCCCATTGTTCTGAACCTCAAATGACAAACTTGTCTAAGATAATCATGGGATCCTCAGGAAGAGCAGCCGCTGAAAGTAGTAGTGAAGAAGCTTGGTGAACCTGTCCAATCTCCAAAGCATGGAGAACATAGCTGCTTCCATCAACTGGTCTGAGCTAACACGCCAGTCTGTCCTAACGGGCTGAACTACTCCAACTGGCCTGACTGCAGAGTCTGAAAATTGGGGATCAATTCTGCTCAGAGTGTGAGTAGCAGGAGTCCTGGGCCTCCTCCTCCCAGCCTGAGATGACGGCTGGTGCTACAGGAAGCAAGCCTGCCGGGGTGGGAGCACTCCCAATAAGCCCACTAGACCGGACCAGAGCATCCGGAGTACCGGGAGTACAAGCAATAAACCCTTTTGGGACCCTTGAGCTTGGGCCCCTGGACTGTTGGCCAGAACTCATATCAAAGTCAACCTGAGGCTCGCCGCTGGTGCTTGCTTGCTCTAGCTGAGCTCGCCCTGCCTCGGCCTCTAGCAACGCTCGGTGGCCTTTTGCCTCTCATGGGAGCTTGCTGCTGCAACACACACCAGAAAAAACACAACAAACACTCACATACGAAACACACCCACCGGTGGCGCCCCGTCAGGCGAGCAAGCTGAGAGGCCACAAGCTCCAACATACTCAACAGGATGCGACTCGAAAGAGACAAAGACGCGTGTCAGAAATCTCTCATGCCCGGCAACCTAGATAGACGAAAGCGACACACATAGATAACTAATATCAAATTGTAAACATTGGAATGAGTTTTAAGGATCCCACAAAACCAGACACGGCAACAAGAACACAAGAAGAAAACAAACTGTGAAGTCTTCTACACTACACTGCTGAGCCTCAGGGGTGGAGTGAGAATACAGAGTCTCCACAAGTACAGAATACCCCTAAAACCCACGAAAATATACGAAATCAGGGATCACTATCTAAGCATATCCGTACCGAATAGAAGTAGTTGAGTTACTATTTTAACCTAAGAGGCGGTGCTCCATGTATACCAACACGAGTGGCATATAACTGTCACGACCCGGATTTTTTTCCCTACGGCACCATCGAAACGGGTTGACGAGTCATCTGAATCCGGATAGTGGCGCCTATCAAATCGTAGCAAGATTAGCTTCAGGCAAAGGCACCACCAGCAAACACATTATGGACGGAGAATTTAATCACATGCCAACTCTATTCAGGCCTTAATCATAAGAGCCTTCTAAATAACAATTTAAGAAACAGAATTTCCAAAACAGGTGAAATTTCATGGGGCAGTTGAAACTATTTGAAAATATAAACGACGGGAAATGATAAATAATCATACAAGTCTGGGGCTAATGAGACTTACCCTCACTGGGATAGACAATAGACTAAAGCAGTAGGAAGACGGGGACAACGCCCAACCAATCACAACAAGTACTCTACCCGGAAATCCTTATACAGCTGATTCACATACTAGTCACATGGCACTGTCCTAAAATCAAATAGACAACGTAAGGACAACAAAGAAGCACAACACCGCTCTGAGACCAAATGAAAGCTACACAAATCAAGTCTCTGAGGATATAATTTAACTGGAACACACAGGAGGGACTGACATACATTAAGCAGAGCCGTTCGGCGCCATAAGCGGAAAAGCACCACATCCAAAAAGACGAAACGTGACTAACATCGCCGGGATCTCCTAGCTGGACACTAGAACGCGGGCACGGACCACAATCACGCAACCAAATTGCTTCATCACTCAGTCAACGAAAACTGGAACAAGCCTTGCTTCAGCAGCGATATAGCACAGACTAGAACAGAGTATGTAGAAAAATTCAAGAGCACCAACCGACCGGCACCATGTGCTCGGTAAGAAAAATGCTCGAGGCACTACCCTCACACAGACCCGAAGTAGTGGCGAGGCTAGGACCCACTGACTACCAGATAGAACATTGACAGTTAAACAATATCGAATATACAACGAACTCAAGATAACAACAAAGAATTCGGAAAACAATCCACACACACGAATGGGAACTTTAGAAACCATACTAAGACGCAAAGAACAGCCTGAAAGTGCACCTTGAGCAGCGGAAGTGAACACACCATATCAAATCCAGCATAATTAAGAGACAATAATGAGACCAAGACATTTATACCAGATCTCAGACATAAACAAAAAGAAATAATTATAATAACACTCCGTTGCAGCTGTAACCGCTGGAGCAGCAACCCTCGATACCCGATATTCATGCCACTCCGATAAGTTTAACACCTAAGTCTTCCAACATCGCGGACGCAGTAGTCAAAACGAATCAGCAGACTGTGTCATTGTTGCGGCGCGCTCAACAATATACCCGCACACTCTCAAAACTTCAAATTAAGTCTCAAATCCCTCTCCCAGTTTGCGGCGTGCAACCCCGAGTAACCACTAAATGAAGAGCTTTCAGCTTATACCCTTCAATTCCTAGTAGGTGCTAAATTAAATTAGTGATAGCAAATGTATAGCCACAATTTTGTTATTTGTCTGATGTCCATTTATACAAATTGACTCTTCAAACAAACGTTTTCAAAAAGGGGAAAAAATAATTTTTTGAATATTGACTGATTTTTGTGATGTTTCTTTCTCCAGCATGTAATTTACTTCATTATATATGTAAGTAAACTTTTATTCGATTTTTAAACTCTTTTTTGTTATCTGGATAACCATAGATGTGTACCCTATATGTTACATTTATTTTAAAAAAAATTCCATTTATTCAAATCTAGCTATATTGTTTTAAAGAACTATAATTATAGGGTTTTATATGTGAAAGAGTCTTATAGTTATATGGAATAGTTTTCTTTTCCACAGGCGCAGTAGTATTTAAATAATCAGAAAAGATAACAAAAGTTCCTAGCATGATTGCATATGATGATTAACCAAATTAAGTATGATAGCTTGAATAAAAAAATAGATAAATTTCTTTTTTTTATTTTAATTAAAATTTAAAAACTTTATCTATAAATTCAAACTTATTCTTTAATTCAAATTTAGTTTTATATATATATATATATATATATATATATATATATATATAGAATAAAGTTACCATATACTATTTGTATTTATTAGCTTGCCACTTGGCTTAACTACAATGCAATTATATATGGTAACTTTCTTGCTTTAATATATATACTAGTATCTATAAACGTGCGTTGCACGTTAATAATGATACATGATGGTTTAAATATTTATTTATATAAAGGAATAATAAATTTAATTAATGAGAGAAATTTTATATATAATACTACAACAATCATCTAAATGCCATTAGCATAATTCGTGAATTCAAAATTAAAGGATATTATAATAACTTACATAAATGATCAATTTTAGTCATATTACGTAGCTAATTATGTATTATACTTTAAAGGTATCTAATGTGATGGTATCTTATCGAATACTTCTATATGGACAGTGTTTTTTTGTATATGTTTCCTTCTAATGCTTTGTTACTCTGCTATAACCAGAACTCTTGTTGTCGATATTGATATCTCTCTTGAAAGTGCAACATATAGTTATTCGTAAGAAAATATATTGTGGTAAATAAAGTTCAATATTTAGGATGTTTGTCCTTGTGCTTTATTTATTATAAGTACAAAATATAAACATACTGAAAATTATCTTCACACAAACTTAAAAGGATATTCTTTAGTTTCGGAAGACAAAAGTTAAATTCGGGGATAAACACATACTTAGAACTTAGAAGCGTATTGACCAGTATCATAAGCTCTGGATGTATGACGTTATTGTCAAAACTTCTATATACCATATGTGTACTATTACATAAGCTATT
>NW_017686461.1:1983-6325 GCF_001879085.1 Nicotiana attenuata | reverse complement strand
GCCCCGTATGATGAGCTGTTTGATCAGTTACAGGGTGCTTGTGTGTTTTCTAAGATTGACTTGCGTTCAGGCTATCATCAGTTGAAGATTCGGGAGCCAGATATCCCACGCAGTTATATTGTTCAAAGGAGAGATGCACTAGATTACATAACGTTGAATTTGCAATAAGTTAAAAGATTAGCGAACAAAACTAGGATATGATGCTTCAACCATGTTTCTGAGGAGATGGTCAAGGGTTGATCAGGGGCATTAAGAGCTTGGAGGTTCCAGGTTCTAATCCCACCTACAATACTGGATGCGAACCCACCTGGCTATAACCTTGGTGGGTAGAAATACCTTAGTAACATGTGGTTGTGTGCAAAACAGGATGTCTAGTCAATTAGCCGAGGCGTGCGCAAACTAGCCCAAACACTACCAATATAAATAAATGACGCTTCAGTCACTACTACCATGCATTTAATATTCTTTAACTTCCAAGGAGGACCCTTCCTCTTTTAAATAACAATGGTGTAATCCATCCGATACCTGCTACCTCTCACCACGGTAGGTACAACTTCCCAG
Source organism: Nicotiana attenuata (assembly GCF_001879085.1). Lineage (NCBI taxonomy): Eukaryota > Viridiplantae > Streptophyta > Magnoliopsida > Solanales > Solanaceae > Nicotiana > Nicotiana attenuata. The sequence continues at coordinate 5,764 of NW_017686461.1, read as the reverse complement.
GACCTTTAAGTATATATTATGATAGACCACACGAAACTCAATAACTAGGAAACGAATGTCGTTTTTTTAAGAAAATAAGTAAGTAATTACATAACAACGTGGTCACTAATTATACAATGAAATCACCTACAAAGAGTACAGATATTATGTAATGCTGAATTTGGTGAAAGACAGGAACAAAGCCCGAGTATGATGCTTCAACTATCTACTGCACTATGGTTTCAGTAAACACAACTTTTCAAGAACCTTAAGTATGGGATGTGATAGACCACACAAAACTAAATATCTAGGAATAAAAACTTTAGGGCATTGGATGGATTACACCAATGACAATAAAGAAAACAAGATTCCCCTTAGGGCATTGTCAAGAGAACTTTCTCAAAACTTTTCCTTCTAGAAATGCATGTTTTGGAATACACCATAAATAACAAATGCCTTTTCAAATTCTTGTCACAGGCTGAAATATTCTCCAAAACATACCCCTTTAAGTGAAAAAAAAGGAAACAGAAAAAGAGAACAACATAACAAGTTGATGATCAGAGACAGAGAGAACATATGCCTAGTTCTGCAAGTAATAACTCGTAAAACTCATCTGAAAGGATGCACCAGGAATCACAACCTTACACTAAAAGCAAACAAGAAAACATTTACCAGTTTAGCAGAATTACCTTGCTTATTAGCCCATCGTCAATTACCGAACTACTGATACTCTTGAACAGCTCAAACAATGCTTCTACTTCGCTAACACTAACTGCAAAAGCAGAAAAACAAGAGAAAGGTAGAACAAATAAGTAAAGGAATGTAGGAGATATAGGGTACTCGAACGGAATCCCAATTGGAGTGCTTGGAGAAAATATAAGCACCACAACCTTTTTCTTAAAAAAGTGTAAGTACTAAAACTGTTTTTCAGTCACATATGTGATAACTAAATAAAATCAGGATAAAGCTGAAACTACAACTGTCTAATGTTTTAGCTCTTCGACTTTAGGCAATTAAAACCAAAGATGGTAAGTGCAAAACCAACGAACCTAAGGATAAACCCAGCACCAAAAGATAATAAGCCTACTACCTTTTGGTTTTATTTCTTAGTACAACGCAGAAAGATCACGAGAAGTCCATGTTTCATTTATTTTTTTAACATGACATCTCATTCAAATTTTTCATCTTTCTAAATAGGTTTTCTGGAGCCTTCTCTACTTCATATATTTCCTCATCATCAATCTCACAAACTCATCCCACCTTGCACATTAATAAACCTCAAGCTATAGTCCCACCTCTTTAAGACAGGAGAAAGCCACAGTAACCTCCTTGTCAAATACAAGAAGCTAACAACAGACACTTATCTTCACGATTGCTCTGCTTGTTCATTACAAGAGCTTAATCACGTGACAAGTAATGTATCACATATTATGTACACACTTAAAGCATCAAATTAGTAACTTACAAGCTGTTTGGGACGCAAGGACTACAGGATCTTCGTGTCCACGTAACTTCTTTTTAACCTTAGAATGAAAGCAGCCCATTTACTGAAGAATGGTCGACTGAAGAGGAAGCACACGGACTAGACAAGCGCCTAGTAAGCAGCTTCACTACAATATATCATCAAAACCATCTTAACCTTGCAAATTACACAAACCAAATTCACAAAAACAATGTACAAAACAATTAGTATATTGGCTCACATAAATCAAATATGACTTATTTCGCGACAACAAAAGATGGAAATCAATCCCACAATTTCATTATCAGAAATCACTGAACTGTAACAAACTTTATGATACTATACAAACTCATAATTTTCTCTCTTCACCAACTTCATTTATATCTTGTAAACTTCCGAGCTTTAACAATAACTTATTTTTAAGCACTAAAATTAGTAATTAAAAAGTAATTTATTGTCCTAATTATCAATTAGCCCTACCCCGTAACAGAAATCACACCACCATCACCACCAAGAGAGTCACCAGACTACCCCCATTGAAATTTCTGGAATATCATTACTTAATATGAAAAAGAAAAAGATCAAAATTTTAACACGAAATTTTCAAAATTGATCAAAAAATCCAAAAGGGTCTTATATTTTAAAACTTTCTATTGTTTCTGCGCTCAAACCAATAAATATAACCTTAAATTTTGCAAGAAAAGAAAAAGAATGGAACCCTCAGAAATCCACATACCTAAAAGAACATTAATAACCCAACAAAAAAAAAAGATAAATATAAAAGAAAATGAAAAAGGGGGAATTTGGAAACATACCAATAAAAGGGATTGGCAGAGAAAAAGCTAAATCTTGGTAAGAGAAAAGAGGCAAGGCTTTTTCAAAGAGGTTTAGTGTAATACAGGATTAAATGTGTGTGTTTGTGTATATATACACACACATCTAGACCTGTAATTATGATCAACGGCTGTGATTTAAGAGGTGTTGTTAAAGAAGAAGAAGAAGAAGCTGAAACAGAGAGAGTTGTTGAGTTGGAAACGGCGAAGAGGAGGAGAACAGAAGAGGGACAAGAAAATAAACACGGTGGGGTACGTGATGTACACGCGCACCTAAAAGCTCGTGGAATCAAACTGATTTTCACGTGGACAATTTTGTCTGTCGCTTTATATATGGCAAATATTTAAAAAGAAAAATTACCCCTTCATTTAAATTTTGTAATTTAATTATTTTATACTTAATATTAATTATTTTGTTAAAAGTTTAACACATTTGAATTTGACTTTGGAAAATTATTACTTAACGAATTGGCGTTAAATTAGGTTCTCAAAGAATAAATCTGCCAATTTGGATTTTATTAGAAAAATAAATTTAAATAGATTTATAAATTGGAAGAATTTGTTTTGGGAAGAGATTGGACTTGACTTTTATTTTATTTTTTTAATCTATCTTCTTGAGAATTTCTATAACTCTAAACAATATAGACGTTTTATGTAATTAAAAATTATAAGAAAAAGGGATTAAACATATTTATTTTTAGTGAGCATGAAAAACAAGAAATAAAAGATTATTCAAGGTTGTCAATAGTCAATAAGCAAAAGGAATCCTGTTTTCTTCCTTTAAGAAAAAGCCAATTATAACTCTAGCCTAGAAGATTAGAAATTGGTTAGTTTTGATTTTAATTTTTCAAAACCATCTCTAATTCTCCGTGTTTGTTGAAACTCAAAAATAGATTTCAACCTGTTTTCTATGAAAGCTCCAAGTTTGACTTTTTTCAGTTGACTTGTCTTATACATATATTCCCAAAGAGAATGATTATTTTTAAATTTTTAGAAAATATTCTAACTTAAACTTCATATTTTACTTTTAACGTCAAAGTTTTATATATACAGTCAAACCTCTCTATAACAGTTTCGTTTATTCTGGATATTTTTTAATATTATAGCGAATTATTATTATAAAAAAATATATATTATAATAGAACATGAGATTCGGTTCCGGAAAAATTTGGCTTTTATAGAGAAGTGTTGTTATATAAGGATGTTGTTATAGAGATGTATATGAAGTATTATTGTCATACCTCCTTTTTTACACACCTACCCCGAAGGATAGTGTATAAGGGAGCTTTTTCATTTTAAGTGACATTATTCGAAATGAGATTATTTATTTATTCAGAGTCGCCACTTGGGATAGGTTTGGCTTTTGGTGTCCCAAGTCACCAGTTTATCTTGAATCCCAAATCGAGGAAATTTCGACTTCCCGGATGGAGTCTGCGAACCAGAAATTCTGAATAAGGAATTATGTTAACCCGAGGGAAGGTGTTAGGCACCCCCGGATTCCGTGGTT
>NW_017686461.1:0-990 GCF_001879085.1 Nicotiana attenuata | reverse complement strand
TATTCATGTGAACCTAATAAACTAACGGATCTCTCACAAGCAGATATGAAACTCATTGACTACTGATGTTGAAGGAAAATAGATCACCTGTAGCTATTAACGGCCTAAGCTTAATGAATTACAAGTTTTCAATTCCTTCAAATGATTTCAAATACTCAAGTCACAGGCTAAACCATAGCAGATTCTCAATTTAGAACTAATAGGCTAATAGATCTACTCAAATTCATATAAAGTCCTGCTTCAATTACAATAACCTATATGCTGTATACAGTAGTCTGTGTGCAAACAATAAAATGTCCAGTTTCAATTACAATGCTTCCAAAGGGAAAATGATAGCAATCATCATACAAATACAGGGAGTTATTGAATGGAACAGTAATTCCAGTGCACAAGCAGACATGTAAAACATAATAGATCTTCTAATCTTCTTATTTCCTTCTTCAAATCAGCATTTCCGCAGTACATAGGGGATTTTGAGAGGTGTGTACCTGGAAATGTGTTGAAAGTAAGAAGATGAAGGATCAACAGCAGTAAACAACAATTAACAGCAGCTCAACCCACTTTTAAACTGAGGGATTGGTAGCAAACAACCAGGAAGTGGTTTCAGATCAAAAGCAACAGCAAACACTTAATCAAGGCTTGAATGAGCAAACTGAAAATTTGAAATAACTCCAAGGATTTCTGGAACTTCTACTACTGGAATTCAGAACCTCTCACACTTTAAGATTTCTTTTTTTTTCGGATTTGACTTTCGAATTTTCAGATTCTATGAACTTTGAATTTTTTTGAATTTTTCAGTACTTCTAACTCTCTCAAAACCTTTTTGAAATTTTCAGATCTGAAACCTCTCCAAAATTTTTAAAACTTCTCAGTATTTTCCCCTCTCAAAACTTTTCAGTATTTTTTAAACCTCTAAACTTGTGAAACAAACTAGGGTATGCCTTTTATAGGCAAACTAGGCCATCATTCAGTATTTTATTTTACTACCTA
>NW_017686460.1:5439-6325 GCF_001879085.1 Nicotiana attenuata | reverse complement strand
TGATGGCCTTAGCCACTAATATCGTTGATGGCCTTAGCCATGTACGTAACTTCGACTGTCGTCGAGTTACTTGCCGTCATAGTCGAGCTGGGTCGACTTATTGACGTCGATGGCCTTAGCCATAATGTTTTTGGAGATGGCCGTAGCCTTTTACACGTTGAGATGGCCGTAGCCGTTTATACATTGGAGATGGCCGTAGCCATTCATACATCGGAGATTGTCGTGGCCATACATTGGAGATGGTCGTAGCCGTTCATACATTGGAGATGGCCTTAGCCGTTCATACATTGGAGATGGCCTTATCCGTCCATACATTAGAGATGGCCTTAGCCGTTCATACATTGGAGATCATGCTAGTTCAGTCCCTTTGTCATGTCAGTCAGGAGAGCGTATGGAGTGGCTGGTATGATAAACTTGTTCCGCAAATATCTTCGGGTGCCCCCTCTGCCGCCTCGTTAAAAACCTCCCCGAGAAAACCCAATTGGGACAAAACACGGGTAAGGGAAAAAGAGTGCGACTCGGGAGACGCCTTTCAGAAATGGAAATACTTGAGGTGGGCGACGTTCCAATTGTTTTGGAGCGTTTTTCCTTCCATTGTTTCTAATTGAAAAGCTCCTTTACTTGCTGCTGCTGTGATTTTGTAGGGTCCGTCCCAGTTGGTGCCCATTTTTCCTTCGCTTGGGTCTTTTGATGCCAATGTTTTGGCTTTGAGGACGTAGTCTCCCACTTTGAGTGGTCTTATTTTGGCTTTCTTGTTGTAGTATCTTTCGACTTGTTGTTTCTGAGCCACCAATCTTATGTGGGCCATTTCTCTTCTTTCCTCGGCCTCATCGAGGTCTTGAAGTCTGTTTATGTCGTTCTCTGCTCCGCTAGTATGTGAATACCT
>NW_017686460.1:0-1654 GCF_001879085.1 Nicotiana attenuata | reverse complement strand
TATGGCTGATGTCGATCTCTGTTGGAGCGGGGGAGTTGTTCTCGTCGTCCTTCATTTCGTCGATCTCTCCTCGTTTCTGAGTGTATCGCTGTTAGTCGTTGGGTCGGCCCATTAAGATCGTCCTCGTCCGCTCGTACCTCGGCGCAATAGGCGTTGTGGATTTCCTCCCATGTGGTAGGGGGATATTTCATGAGGCGGCTCAGCAGCTTTTTGATTGCCCTTGAACCATCCCTGCTTAGCCCGTTCTGGAAAGCGGCAACTGCCATACCTTCCGATACGTTTGGTAGACTCATCCTTACCCTGTTAAACCTTGCCAGGAAGTCCCTGAGTCCCTCTCCTGTGGTTTGCCTGACGGCGAAGATGTCGTTGACCCTGGCCTCCGCTTTCTTTGCGCCTGCATGGGCTGTGACGAACTTATCCGCCATTTCCTCGAACGTTGATATTGCCTTAGCCGGTAGCTGAGAGTACCATGTTAAGGCCCCTCCTGTCAACGTCTCGCCAAACTTCTTCAGCAGTACCGACGGTACCTGTTCTTTTGATAGGTCGTTGCCCTTCACAGCGGTGACGTAGTGGATCAGATGATCCTCGGGATCTGTGGTTCCGTCATATACCCTCAAGTAGGGTGGCATCTTGAAGGTTTTTGGGGTGGAGTGAGGGGCAGCTTCTTCAGTGTATGGTTGTTCAACGAACCTTCCCACGTCGCGTTTTGGTAGCAACTTGGGAGCACCGGGGATCTTGTCGACCCTCTCCTGATGTTCCTTCATCTGATCGCGGAGCGCCTTGTTTTCATTTTCCATTTCTTCCATCTTCTTTAGGATGGCTGTTAGCGTGCCATCGTTGGTCTGTGTCTCGACGGGTTCGTTATTTGCTAGTGCAACTTCCGGTTCACCCACGGCAACAGCGATATCTACCGTTGGTGTACACCTGTTGTTACTTTGTGGTGACCTCTCAACCAAGCCACTTAGAGTGCTTGTTAGCCATCTTTCCAGTAGCTTCTTGACCGCTGAGGGTGCTTCCGTAGCCGCAGATGTGGGAGCTCCTTTTTCGTGCAAGATCGTCAGATCTTCGGATGGGGAAGGTGAGATCTCTGCACCCGGTGTGATGCTAGGGGTTGCATTCAGGATGCCATCGTCACTGGCCTCGTTGAGAGGGCCAAGGAGATTGGTAGTGACACCAAATATAGCTTTCGATCTTGTGTTATTTTCGACCATCTTCTGTTTTTGTGTGGTATAGAGAGTGGTAGTTGGTTGATCTCTAGGTGGATACTATGGTTTTGATTCTCGAAATCCCCACAGACGGCGCCAAATTGTTTGGCTCAAAAGTTAACAATATACTTTGTAAGCTAGAAAACAATCAAAAGTAAGGGAAGGGTAAATCGTAATCGAATATAGTAGACCTAGAGATGTAAAGATGATGTTATTGTTGTAGATCTAGTATTATACAGTGATAATATGAACTCAAGAGAATATGTTCGTTTGAGACAGAGATAGAGAGAGTCAGAAAATGAGAGAGTTGTATTATTCCAGAGTCCCCCTCTTTACAATGTGAAGGTCTCCCTTATATAGTAAGAGACCTTCCTCGAAATAATCAAAAAGTTACAAAAATAGGTAACATTTTCCTAGTGAAGACACTGAGTCCTAAACGATGTCGCTTT
>NW_017686459.1:5357-6325 GCF_001879085.1 Nicotiana attenuata | reverse complement strand
CGAATGTCCCCAAAAGGGCGCCAGAAGGCCGCTTTTGCAAGAACAGCCACCTTGGGTCATTTTCAATGGTTAGCGGGCACAGCCTTAAAATCTTCTTTCCCGAAGTGCTGAAAGGCCGTATCTGCAAAAACGAGTCTTTATTAAATAAAATTTTTGAAAAAATAGCCAGTTTTTCCTTTTAGGTCAAAATAAATCATTAAAATACTCCTGAGATGTCTTTCTTTCATAAATAAAAAAAAATACAAATTTTGAAAAATTGAGTCCAAAAATATTTTTGCTCAAAAATCCAAAACATTTTTCGTAAACGTCCCTTTTCCCAAATTAAGAGGAAACTTTCAAAATACTAAAAAAAAAAAAATAAAAGGTAAAAAAAAATAAATATATTTCTTCTTACTTCTAAAAATTCCCAAAGTTCCAATAAAAAGAAAAGAAATATTTAGAAGTCTTTATTTCAAAAATTCAAAAGAAAAATCAAAATCAAAAATAAAAAAAAAATTCTTTAAAGCATTTCTTTCAAAATTCCGAAAAAAAAAGAGAGTTAGCTTATTTACCTCATTTGCAAGAACTACGCTTGGTCTGATTCATGCGGGGTCATGATACGTAGGCAATCTCCATAGGATTCGACCGTAACCCTAAAAAAAAAGAGAGAGAAGGAAAATACGAGGGAAGGAAATAAAAGAAAAACAAGAGAGAAAGAAACGCAAAAAGAGAAAATAAGGAATAGAGAGAAAAACCATGGCAAAAGAAAAGGGAAAAGCAGAAAATGAAAAACAGAGGGAAAAGAAAAATGAGAGAAAAATAGAAAGAGAAAGAAAAGCAAGAAAAACAAAAAGTAGAAATCAAAAGAAGAGAAAATAGAAAAAGAAAAGCCGGGATGACGCATGTAACCAGTGCAAACATGTAGACATCCGTTTAACTGTATAGGTGTGTGCGATTACCTATCTGTTACTTGTCTCAAACTAACCGTG
>NW_017686459.1:0-524 GCF_001879085.1 Nicotiana attenuata | reverse complement strand
GGAGTATTTATTATAGAAAATTGAAAAATCCCAAAAATTGTTCTCTTATTTTGCATTTAGTTTGCAAGAACTATGCTTGGTCTGATTCATGTGGGGTCATGATACGTAGGCAATCTCCATAGTATTACGACCGTAACCTAAAGAAAAAAAAGAGAAAGAAAGAAAAAAAAAAGAGAAGGAAAATACGAGGGAAGGAAATAAAAGAAAAACAAAAGAGAAAGAAACGCAAAAAGAGAAAAATAAAAGGAATTGAGAGAAAAACCATGGCAAAAGAAAAAGGGAAAAGCAGAAAATGAAAAACAGAGGGAAAAGAAAAATGAGAGAAAAATAGAAAGAGAAAGAAAAGCAAGAAAAACAAAAAGTAGAAATCAAAAGAAGAGAAAATAGAAAAAGAAAAGCCGGGATGACGCATGCAACCAGTGCAAGCATGTAGACATCCGTTTAACTGTATAGGTGCATCACACCCCCAATGTGTGATTACCTATCTGTTACTTGTCTCAAACTAACCGTGTGTTGCTATCAAT
>NW_017686458.1:5555-6325 GCF_001879085.1 Nicotiana attenuata | reverse complement strand
TAACGAGAAACAAACGGAACGCGGCCAACATTGGGCCATTTCCGTCAAATATACAAGCCCAAACCATTAAACCCACCCCAGCCCATAGCCCAATTCCCCAAACCCGGCCTGCCCCTTGCATAACCAAAACGACGCCGTTTAGTCGTCTCAAATCCTGGCCGTCGAGGTTGATCTATTGGACGGTTCAGAACGGGGGTCGTTTTAATATAAAAATGTCGGAGACTCCCCCCCTACCCCCTTTCCGTCTCTCAGAACCTCACCGCACCCAACCTTGTTCTCCGTCGCCGGCTCCGCCAATTCCGCCGCCGGAAATCGTCTCCGCCGGCGGCGTTCACCCAATGACCCTGAAAATTACACCATAGATTCCCCATGTCCTCCTCTTTCCAAATCCCAAACCCCCATGGCTCAAATCCTACCCAATCGCCTCAAATCTACCAAACCCTAGGCGCCGCCGCCACCGTGCACGGCAGCGCCGCCACCCTAAATGTCACGACCCCAAACCCGGTCGTGATGGCGCCCAACACAATTGCTAGGCAAGCCTGACCACAGTCGTTCCCAAATCAACCGTAAACCTCAAAACCGACAATTTAAAAAAGAATATAATAGTTTTAGAATAATAATCCAATAATTTATCGAAGAATAATACTGAGAAATACGAAGTCTAATAAAACACTCCCAAAAGATCTGGGGTCACGAGTCTAGAGCCTCTAAAACAATCTGAATAACAATATCTGAACAAAAATGCTCAAGTCCGGAAATGTATATATATA
>NW_017686458.1:0-769 GCF_001879085.1 Nicotiana attenuata | reverse complement strand
CGAGCCTCTCCCGGCTCAAACTATCCAACTCTCGAAGCATCACAATACACCATGTAAGAACCTGAAGCTGATGGAAATACTAGTACCGGAGTTGTGGTCAAGGCCGACTTGAGCTTCTGGAAGCTCTCCTCGCATTCATCCGACCACACAAATGGAGCATTCTTCTATGTCAACTTCGTCAAAGGCGAAGCAATAAATGAAAAGCCCTGAACGAACCTGCAGTAATAACCTGCCAAACCGAGGAAACTCCGAATCTCAGTAGCTGAGGACGGTCTGGGCCAACTCTGCACCGCCTCGATCTTCTTTGGGTCAACCTTGAAAATATTTGAAAGAAGTGGACATCTAAAGAAGGTTTTCTACCCCATCTCATGCAAACATTAAACTAGGCCTAGTTTTTTCCCAATTCACTATTACCCCATCGTTATTACAAAATAATTATTACAGACCATAAGAAAATGAATAAATTACAAAATATATAACTATAGGAGGCCTGCAGCAAGCCCAATGCATCCGGATAACCCAGGCCTTCGAACCATAATAGCTCTAAAGCTTAGAGATACACAGTAACCATTGGCAAAGTACCAAGAACCCAAATCTCTAGTGTGTCAGAGTTCCCAAGGGCTTCGAGGACCCAAGGTAGTGCTCACACTAGAGAACAAATGTTCAGAAGCAGTTCATAAAGGATTGTAAACCAACCCCAATGTGTCAGTTCAGAGGAGTCTCATGGACCCTAAGCAGTGCTCACATTGGGGGTGGCGGGACCCTAGTT
>NW_017686457.1:4837-6325 GCF_001879085.1 Nicotiana attenuata | reverse complement strand
CATGTAAAATTTGTAAGACCTTCCAAAAGGCATAATCCCGATCTTAAAAGGTAAGGCTATATATCCAAACTTATAAGACCCCTAAAAAGGCATACCCTCGATATAGACGCCGAAACTACCTCACTCGGGGACTGAAAGGCTCCGGCCAAATGCAAATGACCCCGATCATATGGCTCCGGCCAAACTCACGCAACTCGGGGACGCTCGACTGTCGCTATAAAATGAAAGCCCTTCAGAAACATCGAAAAAACTTCTAAAAAAACCGGTTAATCATGCTACCCTCGACTTAAGCAAAAAAGCTTTGATCATATCAGCTCCAAACTACAAGCTTCGAAATCATTCAACCATCGAGCGAAACCTCCCGAGGTGCTCATCTATCGCCGCATAACAACTCACAATCGAGGTCCTTATCAAACCGTCAAAGAGTCGGGCGAACATAAAAAATTCAAAGGTCTTTAACGAGGGAAAAATAAAGCCTGCACTAATCACTGGGGGTGTGTACAGACTCCGGAGGGGCTCCTTCGGCCCAAGCGCAATATAATCATATCATTCGCTGCGGCGTGCAGCCCGATCCATACTCAGTCCACAATATGCATATGAGTCACGTAACAGATTCAATTAATTTCCCAATTTCCAATTTATTAAGAAGAATATACTTTAGATATTTAACTTCAGGAATAGTGACTTAGCATTTTATAACAGTGATTAGACACAGGACTGAGATCAATGGTTATACAAAGCATGCTATCACAATGACATTCATCCTCTAAGGATGCTACAGATCGGCACAAGGCCCCAAACACGGCAATAAGCCCAGATATATTCAATACAGGGTGCGTATCAGTCGCCAATATAGAAACATTCTTGTTCGGGATGGACTAAGTCTCAATCCCCAGTCATAACCAATCCCGCACCTGCCATGGGGTGCGATTCACGCCCTACAATAGCGTCACAATGTGATAAGCCGGGGTTTCAAACCCTCAGGCCATCATATACACCAACTACTCACCTCTATCCGGCCGTAGAATGGTCCGCAATGCCTTTTCCTTTCGTATCGACCTCCTCGCGCGTCGAATCTAGTCAAAATCACAACGAATACATAAATATGGGGTAAAGAAACATAACCCAATCAAAAATACTCGAAAAGTACTAAAATTCACGAAGTTGGTAAAACCCGAGCCCCGGGCCCACTTCTCGAAAAATTCCGAAAATCACACCAACAGATTCCTCGTCTCGCCACGAGTCCGTACATATAAAGTTTACCAAAATCGGAGCTCGTTTGACCCTCCAAATTCCATTTTTACATCACAGCTTTCCAAGCCCTAGCTTGACCCGTTTTTGATGAATTTTCTACAATTTACATGTAATTTCTACCATAAATTCGAATATTTAGGCCAAGGAACTTACCTCCAAGTGATTCTCGGTCAAAACCCTTCAATTTTCCTTGTTCAAAGCTCTTAAGAACGTCAACATGGAGAAAATATGAAA
>NW_017686457.1:0-1270 GCF_001879085.1 Nicotiana attenuata | reverse complement strand
TCCAAACCACCGGTCGCACTAACGCTGAAGAGCGATCAAGAATCATTAGCCAGGACGCAAAGCCCTTTTTACAAAACACCGATCTTAGGTGACGCTGAAGACAATACCAATTTACCTTAACAATCGAAACTTCTTTCCTGCTCATCCGAGCTCATGACATCTTTGTCAAAATTTTCCCTTCTCTCGTGCCATTCCCGGCCCAATCTCCACGACCAGAGCTGATTCACCAGCATGCATCAAATCAGAACTAACATAGTACATAACCACCAATCTGCTAACCAATAGCAAGCTCCCCAACTTGGCTCGAAGCCATATATCACAACACACTATACTCATAATGCATATGCTCCATTGCTGTCGTAATACCATAGTGAGATCGAACTCGCTCTTTCATAAGCTTGTGGAAACTCAAATCATCTGGAATTTTAACTCTTCTGCATTTTCTTGCATTCACTCACATAACAGTTAAGCCTACCCTCCAGGCGACCAAATTTTTTTCACTAAGTCCCCAAAATTTCGGCAGAGTTTCCCTTGTAATTGGGCCTATCCACCTGCCAGAGAATCACCAAAACCATCCTAGCAACACGGCCACAACTTGACAAGCATCACAATGTATATCAACATAAATCTCAATACTACATGTATTATATTATCAAAATTGATACATGGTCATGGGTTGCACCTATTCGAATCATAACACATAGAAGATACCTTTCGATCCTCCATTATTGGGATATTCAACCGAGTAAGAACATATTCTCTCCTTTATGTTTTCGACCTTCAAAGTGTGCTCCTCGACATAGATTTCGTCATAATACATTTACAGAAGCGATCTTAGCTCCCAGACTTGTCTAACTAGTATAACAAATCGGTTTCCCCTCATAAGCCAATTACCCATTAGCTTTTACCTTTAGTTCATTGTTTTTGTATACCTTCCACTGTCATACACACTACACAGTACCAACATACTCATTACGTAGCTATCCAGTAGCCACTTCCCATTAATTTAGGACAATACTGAACATATAAGTTCAATAACTCCAGCTCAACAAAATCAGCCACCGTTGGTGCTACAACGCCAATAAGACGAAACGGGTCCCGGCCCTCATCGTCCCTCCAGACGTCGGACCCAACATACAACTCGACGGAGTATTACATCTCCCCGCCCCCCCCTCCCCCCCCCCGATCGGGGGAAGCACAAGCCATCAAGGCGCATATACTACTAAGCGCTCATGTGCGCATACTGACGTGTGGAAGGAATTTCAAGAGG
>NW_017686456.1:5599-6326 GCF_001879085.1 Nicotiana attenuata | reverse complement strand
AGTAAGAAATCCCGAAATATTACAATATAAAGCTATAATCAGCGATTCAGCACATAAAACGGAGGAACAACAACAATACCAGGACAAATAAGACAAATAGGTATAAATGCATGAATGCAATGCAATGCACATGACCGCTGCGGCGCGCAGCCCGATCCATTTGGGTACCCGCGCTCACTGTGGGGGTTCAGACTCCGGAGGGGCTCCTACAGCCCAAGCGCAATATCATCGTAACATTCGCTGCGGCGTGCAGCCCGATCCACACTCAGTCCAGGTATATATATGCATGCAAGCCAATCGGGCACAGTCAAATTATTCATTTTAGTTTCAATTATTAGGAATTTTAGAGCTAAGTGTTTAAACCTTTATTTATTTACTAACCATTTCGAGGCAGTGTCTAACTCAGGACTGATATCATGAAATATGCTAAGCATCATGGAAGCAGTGATAAGGATCCCTGAAGGATGCATATGATAGGCACAAAGCCCCAAACAATTCATAAACTCCAAGTAGGATAATTACCAAACAATTTCTAGTCAAGAACGCAGTACGAACATAATTCAGAACGGACTAGGTCACAATCCCCAGTCACAATCGACCCCGCACTCGTCATAGAGTACGTGTCTCGCCTCAATATAGAGTCACAATGTGATATACTGGGGTTTCAAACCCTCAGGTCATCATCTACATCTATTACTCACCTCAACGCCGGCCAGAGGTCTAGCTC
>NW_017686456.1:0-517 GCF_001879085.1 Nicotiana attenuata | reverse complement strand
AGGCACCCATAACCCTCTCTCTGGTCATCAAAATGCGGAGTGAATAGTTGAGGCCATCCACGAACCTCCTAATCCTTTCCCGATCAGTCGGGATCATCCAAGTGGCATGCCGAGCTAGCTGCGTGAATCTCAACTCGTACTGGGTCACAGACATGTCCCCCTGAACCAACCACTCGAACTGACGACGTAGCTCCTCCCTGTGAGACTGCGGTACGTACTTCTCCAGAAAGAGAGTGGAGAACTGCTGCCATGTAAGGGGCGCTGCACCAACCGGCCTACGCCTCTCGAAGTCCTCCCACCAGGTGAATGCAGACCCTGAGAACTGGAAAGTTGTAAAAGCCACACCACTCGACTCTAAGATCCCTGCAGTGCGAAGCACACACTGACACTTATCCAGAAAACCCTGGGCATCCTCGCCCTCAGCACCGCTGAAGCTCGGAGGCTGAAGCCTGCCGAATCTCTCAAGACGACGCGGCTCATCGTCCGGCATAGCTGGAACCTCATAGGCTGGAGCTAG
>NW_017686455.1:5317-6326 GCF_001879085.1 Nicotiana attenuata | reverse complement strand
GGCCTCATTTTTTAAGATATGGAAAAATCTGAAAATTTCTCCCCTCTTTTCTATTTGCATTATTTTTAAATAAACATAAGTGTCAAGTGTGATTTGCTCCGTCTGTTGAGTTCGCTGAAATTCTATAATTTCGATTGCCAGTATTGCAGAATAGTTATTCCGTTCTATCCTGGGAGGAATTAATCCAAAACCTTGGGCAACAGTGAGGGGATTAAATTCCTTAAGGACACACAAGCAACTTGTGGGCTCGAAATTATTTTTTCTATTTTGTTTATTAAACTAATGTTTCTCTGCTTCTCTGATTTTTAACACAGTAATACCAACAATCTTAAGGAATTTATATGGAATAACCTGTAGGGTTCGTGGTTCCTGGAAAAGAAAAGAAGGTGTGTCGACTTGTTAAGTCACTTTACAGACTAAGACAAGCACCCAAACAATGACATGCGAGATTTGACCAAATAACATTGTCAAATAGTTTCAAAAATTAATGAGTATAAATAAATGTGTTTACGTTAAGAATACTTCAAGTCATATAGTCATTATTTGATTATATGCAGATGATATGTTGATGAAATATTTAAAATGTGGAGGCTTTTAGCTTAAGCATGACAAAAGCCAATGTTAGATGTAATGTCTAAATGATATAATGTTTGAACCCATTGATATAGTAGTTGGTAAATTCATCAGTTGTTTAGTCTTAAATCTTAATGAAGACTAGTTGATGAAACTACTAATTCGGAAGTTGGTCACGTGCCTTTCTCTAAAGATCATTTTCATTACTGAAAACTTATATTGTTTAGTTCTTTTATGAAATGATGTCACTTTGAAGGTTGTCACTTTTCATAGAAAGATACATCTGTACGTTTTTGTATGGACATGACCGTTCATGAACGAATGTATTAATACGTTGGTCTATAATGAGGTGAACCAACCGATGAGCATGACCAAAATCCATTGCAAGTTGGATTTGTTTCATGAATGGAGGTGCTATAATTTGCATATCATATAG
>NW_017686455.1:0-4394 GCF_001879085.1 Nicotiana attenuata | reverse complement strand
CTTCCTTTGTCTATAAATTTAGAGGCTTGGCCTCATTTTTAAGATATGGAAAAATCTGAAAATTTCTCCCCTCTTTTCTATTTGCATTATTTTCAAATAAACGTAAGTGTCAAGTGTGATTTGCTCCGTCTGTTGAGTTCGCTGAAATTCTGTAATTTCGATTGCCAGTATTGCAGAATAGTTATTCCTTTCTATCCTGGGAGGAATTAATCCAAAACCTTGGGCAACAGTGAGGGGATTAAATTCCTTAAGGACACATAAGCAACTTGTGGGCTCGGAATTATTTTTTCTGTTTTGTTTATTAAACTAATGTTTCTCTGCTTCTCTGATTTTCTGATTTTTAACACAGTAATACCAATAGTTATAAGATCTCCCAAAATACAATGTCATAATAAAATACATGGCATTTTTGGCATTTTTATCGATGTTGAGAAGGCAAGCTCAATGCAATATTGCAAAGAGTGACTTATGATTGTTTATACTGTTATTGAACAATCTTAGGAATTTTAATTCATTTGATGATGTAAATATTGAGGTACCTGTACCATTTTTAAATAATAAATATTTTACTTAATTGATTTTTTGTATTTGTGTCAAAGTTACTCTAAAGTATTATGCAAGTTCGGATGCATTGATGTGATAAAAAGGTTTAAGTACACAAATAAATAATAAATAAAATAATTAGACCACAATTGCGGCGGTCTTGACCGCCAGTTTGAACATAATGGGCAACGGAACACATTGCGGCGGTTTCCCACAGCCGTAATACACAAACAAAAACCGCCAGTTTATCAAATATAAGATTATGGCAGTTTTGTAAGAACCGCCGTAATATATTTTTGGCGACCAACGTGGTCGAAAGAAGTGATATTCAACTTTGCCGGTGGTAGCAGTGGTTTCTCAGTCTCATTATTCGGCTCAATATGTTCCACTATAGTCTCGCGATCAAGCACCCAATAAAATTTATATATTGGTGGACCATATAAAGTTGATGAAACTTTAACTTTTGCAGTGGAGATTAGATATGTCTGAAAGAGTTTAAGCTTGTCAGCATAATATGAAATGGCATCGCCATACACGACTCCCCGAATTTGTTGCTCCTGTAAAGTGTCAACTTTTCTTACAAATGCAGTATAATTATAATGATATAAAGTTGAATATATGTTGTTGCAGTAGAGATAATTACCTCTTCATTTTCGAAAATCAGATTTTGAAATCTAACTTTTTTCTCGGGTCTCTCTTGTTCTCGACTTATGTCAACAATTTGGACCTTACATATCCAATCTGGTGTATCAGTTGTTATTTGATTGATGTTGCCTCTTAGTGCCATGATATCCTGATAACAAAAAATAAAATTCTTGAGAAAAAGAGGGTGATTGCAAAATTAAGATCAGTGACTAATATTCAAGCACAAAATTGGTGATAACACATAATTCGGGGTTTCGAACCCTCAGAACCAAGTTTGAAAGTGTTACTTACCTCAATCCGAGCAAAACTCTACTCCAAAATGCCTTTGCCTCTTAAATCGGTCTCCACTACTTCCCGAATCTAGCCACAATTAGTAAAATTCAATCAATATAGGCTAAAGAGATCAATTCCACAAAAAAGTACTAAATTGTAGCCAAAAATCCAAAATCGGCTCAAACCCGGCCTCCGGGCCCACGTCTCGAAATTCGATAAAAGTCACAAAACCCTAAAGCCCATTCACTCACGAGTCTAACCATACAAAATTTACTCAAATCTGATAACAAAATCCCATTCAAAACCTCAAAAATCTAACTCAAGAATTCTTCCTCTTTTTCCCCAATTTTCTACCCCAACTCACAAATTAGATGATGGAATTAAGGACATAATCATGGAATTTAGCCAAAACCAAGTAAGAATCACTTACTTCAATCAACTCCTCGAAAATTCCTTCAAGAATCGCTCAAATCCGTGGTCTCTAGATAAAATAATGAAAAATGGGTTCAAACCCTCGTTTTTGAAATTTAATAGTACTGCTGCCCAGATATTCCTTCTTCGCGAATGCGACCGTTTTCTCGCGTTCGCGTAGACCAATTTGACTGCCCCTCAATTCGCGAACGCGACCCACGCTTCACGAACGCGAATCTTTACCAACTCTGACCTTCGCGAACGCGTCCCATACCTCACGAACGCTTAGACTAAGGACATGGGGTCCCTAGCAGCTTCAACATCTCTTCGCGAACGCGACCATCCTCTAGCGTTCGTGACGCACACACAGAACATACCTTTGCGTTCAAGTCCTCTTCTTCGCGAACACGAAGAACAAAATCTTCCCATCTCACAAACGCCCTTCACGAACGCGAGGCTCATCTCGCGAACGCGTAAGGGGAAACCAAAAAAACACACCAGCAGATATCAGCCATCAACCAAAGTCTAAAACTGATCCGTTAACCACCCGAAGCTCACCCGAGGCCCTCGGGACCTCAATCAAACATACCATCAAGTCCCAAAACATCATACGAACTTAGTCGAACCCTCAAATCACCTCAAACAACATCAAAAATTTACACATGTATTCAAGCCTAAAGAACTTTGAAATTTTCAAATTCTAAAAACGACGTCAAAACCTATCAAATCATGTCCGATTGACTTTAAATTTTGCACACAAGTCATAAATGACACCACGAACCTACTCCACCATCCAAAAATCCATTCCGACCCCGATATCAAAAAGTTCACTCACGGTCAAACTTTCCAAAATTCCAACTTTCGGCATTTCAAGCCTAATTCTAATTCGTACCTTCAAATCATAATTCGGATGCGCTCCTAAGTACAAAATTACCTGATGGAGCTAACTGAACCATCAAAATTCAAATCCGTGGTCGTTTACACATAAGTCAAACATCCGGTCAACTATTCCAACTTAAACTTTCAATTAAGAGACTAAGTGTCTAATTCATTCTGAAATCATTCCGGACCCGAACCAACTAACTCGATAAGTGATAATACAGCTGTAGAACACAAATGAAGCAGAAAATGGGGAAACAGGGCTACACTCTCGAAATGACCGGCCGGGTCGTTACGGAGTTTGACATGTATACCTCTAACTATATTAGATATGCACACTTATGCACCGAGATTGTTTGAAAATATGCTTAAATCGACTGATTTTCTTTTAGTTCTATCATCTGCCCCTTCTCTCTCCTTAAGTTAAATTTTTATGGAAATATAATAGATTTGTTACCAGATACTACAATATATAGTCTTTTACAACTAACAATAAAAGCTTTGTAAAATTATCTCCAAAATGACTAAGAATTTAGATTACTTTCGGTAGTTATAGGCTTATAGCTTTAACTTTATTAGTGAACCGACATATGTAATAATAATTTCGTCATTGTATAGTAGTTCCTGAAAGCTTTTAGCTCAACCACAGTATTTTTGCAAGGTATCGCGCACATCTGATCTATCTATTCTTTTTATAGTCAAGTGGAAAGGAGAACATGATCCTTTTGAAGTCTAATTTTCTTCTGCCTTATAGGAACATGATGGGCTAATTGTTTGAACGACAATTATGTTCTGCAAGTAAGACATTAACCAGACACTACATCAGGTGAGAGAAGGGGCTAACATATATTTCAAGTATCTAGCACTATTTATTTCAGACACTCCTATCCTTGTGAACATCTTTCAGACAGATGCAAAGATTGTTTCAAAGAAATAAGCGTATAACCTTGAGATCATCTTGAGTTATTTCTTTGTAACCTGAAGACATTAGATTATTTCTCCTAGACATGAACCTGTTTTTTACATGTTCAGCTCCATGTAGCCCTATCATGACGAAAAGTTTCCATTGTTTGAACGTATGGATTCGGTCATCAACAACAGATAATGATGATGATCATTTGACGTACAATATCATTTATAATAAAATTATTCAAAGAGCCTTTGCATAGATAGATCTCTTGGATGGGCCCAGATTTTCTGATATCCGCTGGTTCCTTATTCATATTTCATAGAAGGTTGACTCCAACTTGGTACAGTGATAGCAGTTGCTCCATTTTTCCTGTTGAGGTATTTTACTTCTATTTGTTTTATCGGCAAAGGGCCAAATATACCCTTGTACTATGAGAAAATGTTTAAATATATCATTCGTTATATTTTGAGTCCAAATATATTCCTGCCGTAATACTATTGGTTCAAATATATCCCTCTTTTGTTAAAGTTTGTCCATGGTAGTAGACATCGAATCCTACGTGATACTGATCTATTTGATGCAGTGGATACCACATGGCATGCCACCTCCAGCGCCCCTAATCCATATATAAAAGAACTAAAATACCGAAATATAATATTTTTTATGGTAGTGGTAATGGTGGCTATAGTGGTGGAGGAAAAGAAAATTTTAAGTTGGTAGCAAAAAAAATAAC
>NW_017686454.1:4721-6326 GCF_001879085.1 Nicotiana attenuata | reverse complement strand
TTGTTGAAGCCAATATACAGTCCAGCATCGCCGGAATTGCTGCCGGAGGTACTTGCCGGAAACTGCTCAGAAGTGAATCGACGATTGGGTCCATTGGTGTAGCCATCGGCGAGTCCAATTCCGCAGAGGAAATAAGTAATAATGGAGTTTTAACGGCTAGGTTTTTTATGCCGATAAACCCTAAAACCAGAGAGAGCGCCAGCGAGCTGGGGTTTGTGGAGATAGTTGGAGTTTGCAAATATGTCATCCTACTTTTTTGTATTTGTATTTGTATCTTAGAACTTAGGAAAAGGTCCAAATGTATGCCTTAGATATGTCTTTCCTTTACTTTTTGGCTCATAAGAACCCTATCCTTATTTTTCGTCCCAAATATGCACCTCTCGCTAAAAGAAAAAAATTGTCCAAGTAATGTAGTGGTATATTGAATATTTTCAATTGTCATGAATATATTTGAACTTTTTCAATTATATTAAACTCAATTTGAAAAGAAAAAAAAGGGTAAAATGCTTCAACAACCCTTTAAACTTATTAGTATATTTAATTTAGACACTTTGAACTGAGGTATGTCATAATTGAGCGCCTAAACATATGATAAAGTATTTCTATTAGACACCTCCACGACAAACTTTAGAAACTCCTCTGCGCATATTTTCAAGCGCCCATTACTTGAATAAATAACCACTTTAAATATATCACATCATTTAATTATATACATCGTTCAACACTAGACCTGATTCATTGAAAGAATAAAATCAAGAGCAATTTTCTCATAATTTTCCCACGAGTATCTAACAGGAACATTTTATTATGGGGGATTATACATAAATACAACTCACACACATATATTGTAATTAAGTGGCCTATATTATACTTTGTAAATGTAGGGATTATAACCCCAACCATCCCTATAGTCTTATTTGTTAAGCTTTGAAGCATTCTGAGTTTCTGTATTTTCCAAACATGGATCCCTCATTAACCAAATCACATATCCCGCCGGAACCTCCGGATAAGCACAACCAAATGGATGTAGAACCAGTCCAACCAACACACTCCTATAAGGAAATGCTCTTGGACAAACCGGAGAGCCATCAATCTGATTACTACGAAGACGACTCCCGTCCAAGTTCAGATCTCGATAAAGGGAAACACATAGAAGGCCCAATCCCCCTTTCCCACGACGATAAAAAACGTCTCTACCTTCCATGGCGTTACTCTGTAATCATCAAGGTCTTTAAGCGAAAGATGTCACACCATTTCTTTCGATCTAAACTAATTGAACTATTGAAGCCATCCGAACAGTTAATTTCGATTGACCTAGGATGGGACTTCTACATAGTCGAATTTAGTTTAGAAGAGAATATGGTTAAGGTACTCCACCTTGGACCTTGGTTCATCTCGGGAAACTTCTTGTCTGTGCGGAAATGGAAACCAAAATTCGTTCCCCAAGAGGCTACCCTTACTTCGACTGCCATATGGATCCGGCTTTCACAACTACCAACAGAATTCTACTATAAGGATATCCTAGAAAAGGTTGGAAGGAAGCTGGGCAAAACTCTAAAAAAACTGATCAATGCACCTCCTCTAATCTCAGGGACGATATGCCCG
>NW_017686454.1:0-4032 GCF_001879085.1 Nicotiana attenuata | reverse complement strand
CCCCCCAAGGCATCCATGCAATGGTAAAGGTGAGTCCTAACCACCCTCCATGTCTCTTCTCTGCTATCTACGCTAGCAATACCCTAACTAATAGGAAGCTCCTATGGGAGAATCTAATCACAATATCAAAGAATCTCACAACCAACTGGTTTGTAGGAGGCGACTTCAATGAAGTCCTAAAGGCCAGGGATAACTTTGGGGGCAACCCTATAACCCTTAGCCGCAGCAATCTATTATGGCAATGTATAAATAAGTGTAAACTTTTAGACCTAGGGTAAAAAGGTAGTAAATACACTTGGTCTAATAAAAGGTACAGTGATAGAACCTCGCTGATTCTGGAAAGAATAGATAGATGCTTCGCTAATGAAGGCTGGATTCAGCAGTACCCTGAGGCAAACTTACTGCATCTCCCTAGGACCTACTCAGACCACTTCCCCCTTCAAATTAATTTGGTAGGCTCTCCAAATAATAACCTACCAAGGCCTTTCAGGTTTGAGTCAATGTGGGCTAGCCACCCATCCTCCCCTAACATCATCAATAGGGCATCCTCAGATCACTCCAACCTACTCCAATCCACTGATTCCTTCAAAACATTGGTCACCAAGTGGAACCGGGAAACATCTTCCACCAAAAGAGAAAAATCCTAGCTAGAATTTCTGGAATCCAGAGATCTCCTAACTACCAGTTCAGTAGTTACCTGCTGCATCTTGAAGCTGATTTGACTACTGAGCTTAACCTAATCCTCAAAAATGAGGAGGATTTCTGGAAACTCAAATCCAAGGATTAATTGGCTTAACGAGGGTGATGCTAGCACTATATTCTTTCACACCTCCACCCTCGATAGGAGAAGAAGGAACAGAATCCCCTCTCTTAAAGAAGAGAATGGAAATTGGCTCCATGACCAGAAGAATATCCAGGCAGCCACCTTGAGCTTCTTCACTGATCTATATACCACATCCCACTCCCAATCCCTTGTGGCTTTCACCAACCACTCCACTATATCCCCCATTATGTCTGAAGCCCAAAAAGCCTTCTTAGACAGACCTCTTGAATTGGGTGAGATAAAAAGGGTAGTTTTCTTCCACAAACCCTTTAAATCTCTTGGCCCTGATAGCCTCCACCCCTTCTTCTACCAAAAATACTGGGACATAGTTGGCGACTCTGTCACAAACTTTTGTAAAAGATGCTTCTCTTCAAATTCTATGGTTGACACCATGAACCAGACTCTATTGTGCCTAATCCCAAAATGCCCCCAAGCTTCAATGTTAAAAAGTTTTAGGCCAATTGGACTGTGTAACACAATATACAAGTCCGTCACAAAAATCATAGTGAACAGAATAAAGCCTATCTTGCCTCGCATCATTGGGCCAAGCCAAGCAGTTTCCTTTCCAATAGGAGAGCCTGCGATAATGCCATCATTGTCCAAGAGTATATCACTCACTTTAGAAAAATGAAAGGTAAGCATGGCAATATGATCCTCAAAATTGATCTAGAAAAGGCCTTTGACAGGCTGGAATGGTCCGTTATTAGAGACACCCTTTCTGCTTTCAATTTCCCCCAAGATCTATCCAAACTCATTATGTCCTGCATCACCTCCTCCTCCATCTCCATTCTTGTCAATGGTGGGAAAACTGAACCCTTCAAACCTTCAACAGGTATCAGGCAGGGAGACCCAATGTCTCCCTACCTCTTCATAATGTGTATAGAAAGATTATCAAGATCAATTGACAAGGCTGTACCGGATAATCAGTGGCAACCAATAAGTATAAGCAGGTCTGGTCCAAAATATCCCATCTTTTCTTCGCATATGAGCTAACCCTCTTTGCTAAAGATAATGACATGAACTATAACACTATCCTTTCCATTATGCAGGAATTCAATAAATAGTCAGGTCAGAAAATTAATCTTGAAAAATCAAGGGTCTTGTTTTCCTCAAACACCCCACAGGACTCCATCCAAAATCGCATCAACTCTATGTCCATCCAACACACTACCTCCTTTGGAAAATAACGTGGTTTCCCCATTTTTCGTAAAGAGCAAACCAGTGTAGACTTTCAATTCATCATTTATAACATGCAATCCAAACTGGCTGGTTGGAAAACAAGCTGTCTAAACATGGCTGGCAAAACTTTGCTGGCAAAAACTTCTTTGAACAACATTCCTAGCCATGTCATGCAGTGCATCAACATGCCCACTAAAATCACCAGGCAGATTGACAAAATCCAAAGGAACTTTCTTCGGGGCACCACTCCTGAAAAGAAAAAGCTCCACATAATCAAGTGGGAGGTGGTCACAAAGAGCAAGGCTGATGGAGGTCTAGGACTCCAAAAGGCTAATCTCAAGAACAAAACTTCTCTCACAAATCTTGCATTGAGGACTTACAAAAATACCAACAGTCTATGGGCAAGAGTTCTAATCCATAAGCACTGTCACATGTCCAATAATGCTAGGATACTTAGAGCCTCTAGATTTCCTAGACATCTAAAATCAGCAACCTGGCAGTTTATCCTAAGGGGCTGGGATACTTGATGCAAAGCAGGCAGATGGGTAGTCCACAAGGGAAACAGGGTCAGTTTCTTAAATGATACATGGATTCCAAATCAGTCAGCAATTAGACAGTTGATTGAGGGCCCTTTAACCTAAAACGACCTCAATGCCAAGGTTAGCTTAATCCACAATCTAGGAACTTGGGACACTTCCTCCCTGTCTATTGTTCTTCCCCCAAGTATCCTAAATCTGTTAAACTCGGTGTTCATTTCCCCAGCTCCAACAAAGGAATACAACCTCATATGGAACTTGACTCCGAATGGCCAATTCACAAATAAATTTGCTTACTCCTTCCTAAGTAGGAGTGACCCCGGCCTTCATCCTCGTGAGGAAGGCTCCTTCAAATGGGTCTGGAAGCTACAAGCTCCAAACAAAATTAAGAATTTTATTTGGCTCCTCACCCATAAGAGACTTCCCATTAAGAGTTACCTCCATAGAATTGGGATCAACTGTGATCCCCAATGTCCCTACTGCAACAACGGCCACGAAACTATTGACCATATCTTCTTTGAGTGCCCTAATGCTGTCCACTTCTAGAATGAAATACTGTCCAAATCTTCTAGTGACAGTACACAACACACTTCGGCATTCAATGGCCATCAGTGGCCATCAACATGGAACCCAATCAGAAATCTGTCTTACAATAGCAATATCCTATGGGACAACCACATTCCCTTCTATGTATGGCACATTTGGCTAACAATAAACAATAATTTATTCAATAACAAAAAAGAACACATCAACTCCACAAACACAATCTCCAAAGCTACTGAATACTTTGTGCTTATAAAAAATGGCTCTAGCAAAATAACACATCAAATTGTAATAAAATGGGAGCCCCCAAGAAGAGTTTCTACAAGCTAAACACGAATGGAGCACCTAAAGAGAACAATGTTGTACCGGATAATCAGTGGCAACCAATAAGTATAAGCAGGTCTGGTCCAAAAATATCCCATCTTTTCTTCGCATATGACCTAACCCTCTTTGCTAAAGCTAATGACATGAACTATAACACTATCCTTTCCATTATGCAGGAATTCAATGAACAGTCAGGTCAGAAAATTAATCTTGAAAAATCAAGGGTCTTGTTTTCCTCAAACACCCCACAGGACTCCATCCAAAATCGCATCAACTCTATGTCCATCCAGCACACTACCTCCTTTGGAAAATAACGTGGTTTCCCCATTTTTCATAAAAAGCAAACCAGTGTAGACTTTCAATTCATCATTTATAACATGCAATCCAAACTGGCTGGTTGGAAAACAAGCTGTCTAAACATGGCTGGCAGAACTATGCTAGCAAAAACTTCTTTGAACAACATTCCTAGCCATGTCATGCAGTACATCAATATGCCCACTAAAATCACCAAGCAGATTGACAAAATCCAAAGGAACTTTCTTTGGGGCACCACTCCTGAAAACGAAGAAGCTCACATAATCAAGTGGGAGGTGGTCACAAAGAGCAAGGCTGATGGAGGTCTAGGAC
>NW_017686453.1:0-6326 GCF_001879085.1 Nicotiana attenuata | reverse complement strand
TCTTCACTAAGTTTTGTAAATTTTGCAAACTCTTAATAAATTTTTAGACCAAATGGTAATTTATGTAAAAGAATAAAATTTTATGGTCTAGGTACTCCTCGTTAGAAGAAAATCCTAATTTTACAACAAAGAAAGGACATCAAATTGAAAAAAAAATAAATTTTTTCTAATCGGACCCTTTCGTTTAGCATAACATTCTCACTGTTATTGTTCGAAAATGGAGGAATGGAGCAAACGTGAGAATCATGGTTGTGGTGGCAGCGTGGTTGTTATGGAGGAAAGGAGGTGGTGGCAATTATGGTGATAGTAGAGTTGAAAAGATGGAGAAGTTAATTTTTTTAACAATTAAGAGTTTGGCTATTTTTTTTAGGTGGGTGGAGTTGGGTAAAAAAAAGGGTTAAGGGTGGGTGTATTTAATTGGGATCATAATTTAAAATTGGACCAATAAAAATTTGCCACGTGCAATTTAAATAAACTTTTTTTCTTATTTGGCATTGACCGTCAGTCGTAGGGCCATAAGTGAACTAGAAAGTTAACGGTGGGGCATTTTTGGCTCAATAAGTGGACAGAGGACATATTATATCAAATCGGATAGTGAAGGTAGTTTTGACATTTTTCCGTATTATCTAATCTATCTATATTTATCTATCTATATTATTATAAAAGCACGAATATTAGAACGCTAAATGTTGAACAATAAAAATATCCTAAAAATATTGTCCGACTTTTATACCCTTCACAATTGAATTATTTCTTCCAAAAAAAAATGGAATATGGGATAAAACTGTAACATCAACTGCCTAAAATATAGGAGGTTGAAACCAACTAATACTAAAAATTTAAAACCATAAAATAACGTAAATTAAGTTATAGTGCCTAAAATATAGGAGTTTGTTACCAACTAATAATAAAACTTCTTAAATTTCATTGGGAAAAAAAACTTAAGCCATAACGTAATATTCCAATGCCATCCTAACAATATCTAAATGTCACGATCCCGGTTCGCCCTCAGTGAACCATCATGAAGGACCTAGTCTCTACGACTAGGTAAGTCTAAATTGCGGAAAAGAAACTAAAATTTGCAGAAGTAAAATAATTTAAAACAGAAATAAAGGAAATAAACAGCTTTTAAAGGTGCCGCTCGGCGTACACAATATTTAACTCTCACAACCAACGCATAAATTCAAGACCTGGAAACCCATGAATCACAAGCTAAGAAGTACTATATAGCTATAACTCCAGAATGTCTAACAAGAACTGAAATACAGAAGGGCTAATACTAAACAGCAAGATAGAAAGAGACTTCTCGGTCTGCGGACGCGGCAGATATACCTCGAAGTCGCTATAGCAGTCGCCTCGCCTCAGGGGTGGTAGGACTGAGTCGAAGTACCTGGATCTGCACATGAAAAACATGCGCAGGAAGGGCATGAGTACACCACAGCGGTACTCAGTAAGTGCCAAGCCTAACCTCGGTTGGGTAATGACGAGGAAGGTCAGGGCCCTACTGAGGTTAAATAAGATATAAAGTTTAACAGTGTGAAATAAACAGTGTAAATAAGTTACACATGATATGAAGGACAGCAACAACTATTACAAAGGCAGTAAAACACAGAAAGAGAATATAGCTCAGTTCCGAGATAACAACCGGGGATCTCCCAGGATACCGTCCTGTAGTCCCCAAATATAAATATCCTATCCAGTGGATCTCCCGGGTGCTCCCGTAGTCCAACTCATAAATGTGCGGGGATCTATCGGAATACCACATCCGTAGTCCCAAATATAAATACTCAGTACTGGGAAATCTACCGGGTGCAATCCCGTAGTTCCAATGTAAAAGTGCAGGGGAATCTCCCGGAATGCAATTCCGTAGTCCCAAAGTAAGCATACAGGGGAGCTCCCGGGATACCGTCTCGTAGTCCCAAAGTAAATACACAGCAGCAACAAGAACTCAATTCAATCAATTTCATACCAAAGTCAGACAGATAACTCTAACCTAGCATGCTTCACGTAATACAAATAAGGCAGTTAAGTCAAATAGAACAATTTAGTCAAGTAGACATGCTTCTCTACTCTAACAGCAGGATAAATTTCCAAGTAGTGTAAGCAAGAAAAGAAGAACACAATTCAAGGCTATTTTTAATGAAATAAAAACCGGATTTCCAACAATTAGCACAAGCACGCGCCCGTCACCTCACGTACAAGGCATTTCAATTATCACAATATCAATCCTACGGGGAAAGGTCCCCCACACAAGGTTAGACAAGCCATTTACCTCGAACCGGCTCAAATATCAACCCGAAACCACGTTCTTGCCACGATATCCGACTCCAAATGCCCCAAATATATTCAATTAAATTTCATAATGTAAATAACACTTCAAGTAACTGTTCTACAATTAAATTATAGGCAAATACGCGAAATTAGGTAAAAATGACCAAAACGCCTCTCGGGCCCACGTCTCGGAATCAGGTGAAATGGAGATCTTTTCAATTGAAGACTTTGACCAAAGGAGTGGATAAAGTGTAATATGTGAACATGAATTCACGTGTACCCTTTTAATCGTCAAGAGACTCAAAAAAGGCCACGTCCTTTGCATGTGACGAGTACTTTTTTCTTTCTTTTCTTTATTATTTTTGGAAAATTCCGCCGTTATACTTGGGGTACGCACTATATAATAGCTCGCAAAACCGCACTAGGCAAGCCCGGTGGGACAAGCTCTGATAAATGAAGTTATTGATGAGGGAAATCGATCTTAAATCTCCCATGTGGTAAATCACTTACCCAACTAACTCAATCAATTCTTACGGACTTTTTCTTTATTATGTTCGACACTGATTTTACTTCCTGCGGTCAATAATAAGTGACCATTTTATCTTTTTATTTTGATCCAAAATAAGTGTCCAGTTAAATAATCTTGAAGGAATTACTTTTGTTTTTTTCAAAATTTGTCATTATATACATATTCCATTGTGTCAAGGTAACAATTAATTAAGGTTAATTTAGTGAATACATCTTTTTTCTCTAGGAGTTCGTATTTACTTAGTAGGTATGCCAAAGGTAAAATGGTCACTTATTGTGGATCGAAGGGAGTACTCTCTTTCATGTCTTTTTACGAAAATTAAAATTTGTGATTAAGTTTCCGTTTCAACATAGATTTTTTTTTTTTTTTTCAAAAAAAATATTTTCTTTAATGAAATTTGATCAATTTAAAATGAAGAAAAAATTTAAATTCTAAAAATTGGTTTAGGCCAGTTTTCTGATGAAATGTTTTTTCATTCATAAAATTTTAACTCTTTTCAAGTAAAATACGTGTCTAAATACAACTTCAGGTTTCAAAACTTATTTTTTAACACAACTTCAAAAAATATTTTTTTTCAAGTTTTAACCAACTTTACGTCCAAACACTAACTAAAGATAGTATAATATTTCCTGTGTTTCAAGGAAAGAGCTATGTTATCTACGGAAAAGACCCAAAATTGCCCTCAAACTATTTCATTTAGTACAAATATTTCCTCCGTCCACCTATTGAGCCAAAAATGCATCACCGTTATCTTTCTGGCTCACTTATGCCCTTACGACTAATGGTTAATGCCAAATAAAAAAAGGCTTACTTAAATTACACGTGGCAACTTTTTATTGTCCAATATTAAACCATGACCTCAATTAAATAAATACACCCTTAACCCATTCTTTTACTCAACCTAAAAATCCGACCCACCTTAAAAAATGCCCAAACTCTTGATTGTCAAAAAAATTAATTTTCGCATCTTTCCAATTCTACCATCATCATAGCTGCCGCCATCCCCTTTCATCCATAGCAACCACGTTGCCACCACATTTTTAGTCTAGGGGGCAGTTTAGTCCTTTTCCATATGTTTATCATCTTCTTCATTTTACATTTACCATTGGGACTACCATTTTTCGAAAGTATTTGTCAAAAGACCCTAATTTTCACATTCAAATGTCACTCACAATGGTAAATCTTTTTTTTTTTTAATCACATGAGATAATCAAAGAACCCATTATGAGTTCACGGGCTTTAAATTCCGGAATCCAGCTTTTTCTTCACAAGTTTTGTAAATTTTGCAAACTCTTAATAAATTTTTAGACCCAAATGGTAATTTATTGTAAAAGAAATAAAAATTTTATGGTCTAGGTACTCCTCGTTGAAGAAAATCCTAATTTTACAACAAAGAAAGGACATCAAATTGAAAAAAAATAAATTTTTTCTAATCGGACCCTTTCGTTTAGCATAACATTCTCACTGTTATTGTTCGAAAATGGAGGAATGGAGCAAACGTGAGAATCATGGTTGTGGTGGCAGCGTGGTTGTTATGGAGGAAAGGAGGTGGTGGCAATTATGGTGATAGTAGAGTTGAAAAGATGGAGAAGTTAATTTTTTTAACAATTAAGAGTTTGGCTATTTTTTTTAGGTGGGTGGAGTTGGGTAAAAAAAAGGGTTAAGGGTGGGTGTATTTAATTGGGATCATAATTTAAAATTGGACCAATAAAAATTTGCCACGTGCAATTTAAATAAACTTTTTTTCTTATTTGGCATTGACCGTCAGTCGTAGGGCCATAAGTGAACTAGAAAGTTAACGGTGGGGCATTTTTGGCTCAATAAGTGGACAGAGGACATATTATATCAAATCGGATAGTGAAGGTAGTTTTGACATTTTTCCGTATTATCTAATCTATCTATATTTATCTATCTATATTATTATAAAAGCACGAATATTAGAACGCTAAATGTTGAACAATAAAAATATCCTAAAAATATTGTCCGACTTTTATACCCTTCACAATTGAATTATTTCTTCCAAAAAAAAAATGGAATATGGGATAAAACTGTAACATCAACTGCCTAAAATATAGGAGGTTGAAACCAACTAATACTAAAAATTTAAAACCATAAAATAACGTAAATTAAGTTATAGTGCCTAAAATATAGGAGTTTGTTACCAACTAATAATAAAACTTCTTAAATTTCATTGGGAAAAAAAACTTAAGCCATAACGTAATAATCCAATGCCATCCTAACAATATCTAAATGCCACGATCCCGGTTCGCCCTCAGTGAACCATCGTGACGGGACCTAGTCTTTACGACTAGGTAAGTCTAAATTGCGGAAAAGAAACTAAAATTTGCAGAAGTAAAATAATTTAAAACAGAAATAAAGGAAATAAACAGCTTTTAAAGGTGCCGCTCGGCATACACAATATTTAACTCTCACAACCAACGCATAAATTCAAGACCCGGAAACCCATGAATCACAAGCTAAGAAGTACTATATAGCTATAACTCCAGAATGTCTAACAAGAACTGAAATACAGAAGGGCTAATACTAAACAGCAAGATAGAAAGAGACTTCTCGGTCTGCGGACGCGGCAGATATACCTCGAAGTCGCTATAGCAGTCGCCTCGCCTCAGGGGTGGTAGGACTGAGTCGAAGTACCTGGATCTGCACATAAAAACATGCGCAGGAAGGGCATGAGTACACCACATCGGTACTCAGTAAGTGCCAAGCCTAACCTCGGTTGGGTAGTGACGAGGAAGGTCAGGGCCCTACTGAGGTTAAATAAGATATAAAGTTTAACAGTGTGAAATAAACAGTGTAAATTAGTTCACATGATATGAAGGACAGCAACAACTATTACAAAGGCAGTAAAACACAGAAAGAGAATATAGCTCAGCTCCGAGATAACAACCGGGGATCTCCCAGGATACCATCCTGTAGTCCCCAAATATAAATATCCTATCTAGTGGATCTCCCGGGTGCTCCCGTAGTCCAACTCATAAATGTGCGGGGATCAATCGGAATACCACATCCGTAGTCCCAAATATAAATACTTAGTACTGGGAAATCTACCGGGTGCAATCCCGTAGTTCCAATGTAAAAGTGCAGGGGAATCTCCCGGAATGCAATTCCGTAGTCCCAAAGCAAGCATACAGGGGAGCTCCCGGGATACCGTCCCGTAGTCCCAAAGTAAATACACAGCAGCAACAAGAACTCAATTCAATCAATTTCATACCAAAGTCAGACAAATAATTCTAACCTAGCATGCTTCACGTAATACAAATAAGGCAGTTAAGTCAAATAGAACAATTTAGTCAAGTAGACATGCTTCTCTACTCTAACAGCAGGATAAATTTCCAAGTAGTGTAAGCAAGAAAAGAAGAACACAATTCAAGGCTATTTTTAATGAAATAAAAACCGGATTTCCAACAATTAGCACAAGCACGCGCCCGTCACCTCACGTACAAGGCATTTCAATTATCACAATATCAATCCTACGGGAAAGGTCCCCCACACAAGATTAGACAAG
>NW_017686452.1:5729-6327 GCF_001879085.1 Nicotiana attenuata | reverse complement strand
CTTGGTGATGGTTTCTATTTGTTGTATAAAGTTTGTGAAAAGAATTGTGACCTATGAACATTGAGGAGCGTTGGCTCCAGTTGTATAACGAATTGTGATAGTATAAATGATAATTGAATCTCTAGAGCGGTGGCTCGAGTTGTGAAGTGAATTGTGAAGTAAAAGTGAGAAAGAGAAGAGATCATTATGTTGCCCCCTCGCTGGGCTATTGTTGAGTTATGGTTCCCTTGCATTGTGTTCTTAATTGATATTACGGATACTTAGGTTGATGATTCTTTGTGTTAGGTAAGGATTATGGTTATAGCTGAGGTAGTTAGATGTTGGAACAAGTTTGGGTATAGCTGAGTAGGAGTTGAGTTAGGATTGGTTAGAGCTGATTCTCCCTTGTCGGGATGTTTGTCTTGATTTGTTGTTCCCTTATCGGGGAGTTATTATGTTCCTTTTGTTCCCTTGCCGGGATTCCTTGTGATTTCGTGTTGGCTTGTAAATGGGAGCGGGTGGTACGCCTACCACAAGATATAATGAAATGGGAGCGGGTGGTACGCCTACCACGAGATTTGATGAAATGGGAGCGGTGTACGCTACGCTAAGTATATAG
>NW_017686452.1:0-975 GCF_001879085.1 Nicotiana attenuata | reverse complement strand
CCCAAGCCCGAGAAATGAATTTTTAAAGAAAATTGTTTTCTGGAATTGTTTAAAGTATTTTGAAATGAAATTTGCTTAGAACATGATGGTATCGGGCCCGTATTTTGGTTCCGGCGCCCGGTACAGGTCTTATATATGATTTAAGATAACTCTGTGAAGTTTGGTAAGAAACGGAGTCCGTTTGACGTGATTCGGACCTTAATTGCAAAATTGATGTTAAAAAAGTTTTGGAAAAATTTCATTGATCTTGACGTTTAGTTTGATGTTCATGATGTTATTTTGATGATTTGATTACACGAACAAGTCCGTAGGATATTTTTGAGGTGTTGTGTGCACTTGGTTTGGAGTTCCGAGGGCTCGGGTGAGTTTCGGGATGTTTTAGGCTTAAAATCAGAGTTGTTGCAGGCTCAGGGAAGTAGAAGGCCTCTGAACAGGCCAGTGCGGTCCGCACGATATGGACTGCTGCCGCGGAGGAGCCTGTGCGGCCGCACTAGTTTTTGTGCGGTCCGCGGTGAAGATCATTCCACTGGTCCGACTTCGGATGCCTATATCTTTTGATATACAAGGAATTTTGAGATGATTCAAAAACGAAAGTTGTAGCCCTTCGTTTCTAGTTTCCAGAAAGGTAAAGGCATCACAATTTGGACGTATGTAGAGAAAGTTATGGCCCAAATACTAAGACCTGTCACTGCAAAACCCAGGGAAGCCTGTGCGGCCGCAGTAGATTTTGTGTCCGCACAGGGCATCTGAGGACAGTTTATTTAGATAGGATTTTCAGTTATTTTTCATTTTTCAAAACCCCAAAAACATTAGAGGCGATTTTTAAAACAACCTTTCTTCTCCAAATCAATTGTAAGTCGTTTCTAACTAGTTTTCTTCAATCATTAACATCTTTTAACATGATTTCAACTTAAAATCAAAGATTTTCATGGGGGAAATTGAGGGTTTTGGGTAGGACCTAGGTTTTTCAAAAAT
>NW_017686451.1:3107-6327 GCF_001879085.1 Nicotiana attenuata | reverse complement strand
ATGGTATCAACGTGCTTATGACTATGTCTACACTTCGTACTTGGCGTAGCTTGTTACATGGGGTCGTGAGTGGGAGCGTTTAGTTTCCGTCTGGGGTATGCGACCTTGGATTGCTGTTGCATATTCAGCTCCTGTTGCAGCTGCTACCGCAGTTTTCTTGATCTACCCAATTGGTCAAGGAAGTTTTTCTGATGGTATGCCTCTAGGAATCTCTGGTACTTTCAATTTCATGATTGTATTCCAGGCTGAGCACAACATCCTTATGCACCCACATTCTAATTAATGGATTATTAATCCGGAGACTCTAAATAAAAAGGAACCCTTATCTGTTTGTGACTCATTCGAATTTACTGTCGTTATTAATAAATCCGTGATTTATCGCATTAATAACATTACTATTGGACCATTAGTAAGTGTCGAAGTTGCCATCTCGTCTCTACTTCTTCGAGATTAGGCGGGATATTTACTGAGTACACATTGTTTTTGTACTGATACTACACTTGCTGTGCATTTTTGTTGCACAGGTTTATGTGCGACTAGTGGCTTAGTGGCATAGCGGCATGGTTGATACGGAGACTTAGGTGAGCTGCACTTATCGAGACGACCCGCAGCCAGCAAAGTCTCCTTCAGAGTATTGTACTGTATTTTCATTTCTGTCCACTTTGTACACCGAACAGTTACTGTATTTTATTTCATTCCCTAGTAAATGCTTATGCACTTGTGATACAGGGTTCTGGGATGTCTATGAGTTTATTCAGAAATTTAAAATTGTTAAATGTTTCATTATTTATTTAGTGAAATTTATTATGTATTGTTTAAACGTACAAAAGAAGTGATTTTAGAATTATTTAAAACGAGAAGTTACTAGTTATTTGTTGTTGGCTTGCCTGACAATGGTATCCGGTGCCATCACGACCCTTAGTGGATTTTGGGTCGTGACAATATGGTATCAGAGCACTAGGTTCCCGTAGGTCTCACGAGTCATGAGCAAGTCTAGTAGAGTCTCGCGGATCGGTACGGAGACGTCTATACTTATCTTCGGGAGGCTGCAGGACTGTTAGGAGTACTTCCCTTCTTGATTACTCATCGTGCGATTTGATTCCTGGAGGCTTATGCCCATGTTTCCTCCCTACTCAATCCTACGCAACGCGAACCATTTGTTATAAATCGAGAATTGAAGAATTGTAATGGTACTACCGAGGTGGTGCAGGATGTTTCTCCCTGCATAGTTGTCTGAGCTATTATCGTCGCTTTGTGGTAAGGATATTCTATCGTTTCAGCTCAGTAGTCGTACTTCTGAGAGCTCTGAGGCTAGGCACCAGTTGCCATGATGTTTATGAATGGTTGTCGCGCAGTATTGATGTGATGGTAGGATGCTTGCCTACGTGTTGGGGCGGTGAATGACCTGAATAGAGATCTACTCAGTGCACGATTCGGAGATATGATATTTCACTTCCGGCGGATGAAAAGCAATTGGCCTATTAATGTCCAGATTTGGGGTGATGGAGTAACGAGACTTGGTATTTTCGAGCGTGGTGGAATTCTCATCTGCGATGTAGTGTCATCGTTCTCGATCGTACGTGTTAAGCTTGCCGGTGTTATGATCTTCTACAATTCGCCCTTGGGGTAGGATATTGTGAAATAACATTAGAGAAACGACTATTAGATATCGCGGGGTGCGGTGGTTCAGGATTGAATCGGTGTTTCTAATGTTGTCGGCTCGAGAAAGATGTTCTCCGGAAAGGTTTAAAGTTAGTAAGCGATTTGTGGGTTCAAGTGCTACGAAGATAGATTTTATTAGGGCAACAACTGAGCAGCAAAGGATGAGGAAGGACATGTGGGGAGTGTCAGGTGGTGGTTAAAATTTCTAGAAAGCCAGATATAAGAAGCGAATGTCGAGTAGTCGATTAAAGGGGGAGTTTCGCCAAAGTGGGAGAGTGGCGGAGTTGCATATGGGCTTTGTGGTAGGATGACTACGCACCTTAAGGAGAGTTTGAAATGATTTGAGAATTTTAGTGATTGGTGATTGGGGTCTACGGATTTAATTTGAAGTATTGGCTATTGTGCAGCGGGAGATTGGATATGACGGAAAGGAGTTGTTCGATATGGAGAAGGATACAACACAACATTGATTAGGAAGATATTGTCGCACATTCGGTTGATGTCCACAAGGAGTGAATGGACTTGTGTAGCTGGTGGATGAGCACGGGCCCAGGTGGGTTATTTTCTGTGAGCAGGTCAACGGTCGCGTGGTTGGCGAAGCTTCTGCAAAGAATTCTACTAGCCATGCGGTAAAGAGGTCGGTCATGTGAATGTGGTTAATTATTTAGAGTATCCGTAAAGGGTTTTACAGAAAGATTTCGAAGGATTTGGCGGGCTGGTTATGCAAGAGCATGTCAACAATGGAGAAAGAATCTTGGTGGGCCCTAGATTTGTGTAATGTTGGCTTCAGGCTAAGTGGGAGAGTCCCACCGCCTACGATTGGGTTGTATGGTTATCTTCTTGTGAGTTTTCGGGTTATCGGCGTATTGGTAAGTTATTTCGGCCAAGGGAAAAGAACGTAAGTGGTATCTGAACAAAGGGATTGGCAAAGATGTGCTACAGTTGGCTACTGGCTCATGTTCAGGCTTTGGGAAGATTCTGGATTTATGCTTCGCACAGAGGTGATTTACAAGGGAAGTGATCCAGTTGAATGCTTCATTGAGATGGGTGTTTCTGTGCCAGCGGAGCCTGGGAGTTGGTTATATTCGGGACCAAGCCAGAGTGGGTGGCTCTCAACAACGGTCCTAGTGAATTCAAAGGAGTAAGGTGTGGTGCCTCATGATTTCGAGCCTATAGATACAGTTAAGAATCAAGCCTTGTAGAAGCTTATGAGAAGGTGCCTAGAACGTTCTACGATTTTTTGACCTGCAGTGTAGCAATTGGGAAGTATGAAATGGTTCGTGGGATTTGAGACAGCATGGTCTCGTGATTCAAGGTCACTCGGGATGAGTGCGGATGGAGTATGTTATGTGTGGAATGGAGTTATTATTATTTCTAAGGCAATCAAGGATAAATTGGAAGAAGATAGATTGATTAGCCATAGTTGAATTGGCATATTGGTGGTAATGGTCAGTTCCTTTAGCGCGATCAAGTTTTGCATGTGATTGTGACGGTACGTGTGAGGCTTGTCGGCCGCCGTAATTGATGTTATTCAGAAGTATTCTACTGTTATGGCCTG
>NW_017686451.1:0-758 GCF_001879085.1 Nicotiana attenuata | reverse complement strand
AACCATTGCACCATTCAAGTATTTTCCTGATTTTCCTTTTCCCACTCCATTACCACCCCACACTTTGACTTTTATATGATCTTTAACGATTCAAGTGCTTCTAGGAGGTAAAGGTTCAAAAAGTCAAGCTATTCAAACACAGGGATAGAGGTTATTGTAAGGTTATCAAAGAAACAGGCTTCAGGCTCGAAGGGGTTAACTATGGTAATTTGTACAGGTGGATTCATAATTATATAGGCTACACAAAGAAATGCCTAAATCATCTCTAAGACCAAACAACTTCTATTTCGCTTTGCACACACACAGGGCAAGTTCTTGGTATCGCATGCAAGCACAGAAGACATGTATTACCTCACACACACTTGGCATGTAACTAATTCCGAATTAGTTTGTCAACACACTCACGTGAGCGTTCAAGTAAGACAAGGCGTGCAAAATTAAGGCATAAGATTAAGAGTCTACAAGTGAGCCTAGACGTCGTACCCTCAAGTTCGTTTTAGTTATTTGCAGGTATGTACACTACGGGATGCATTCTTGCCCTCACCCATCTTAGCCCAAGAGAGTCCTAAGGGCCCCTAAAAATATTAAAAATAAACCTAACTACAACCCGGTTCAAATAAAACCCTTGGAAAGAACCGTGGTTAAAGAAAACCCAAGGGGTAATTGCTACACTACCTAACACAAACAAAAAACTCTTTTTACGGTATTTTACTTTAGTACTTACTTCCCTCAAGAAACTTTACTAGAGATCCGTCATC
>NW_017686450.1:3936-6327 GCF_001879085.1 Nicotiana attenuata | reverse complement strand
GTAGGGTATTTATAGTTTTGAAAACGAGTAGAAATTAAGGTAATAAGTAAAGTCTTAAACACAAACATGGAAATAATCACAATCAGAATCAATTAACACAAGTACTTTCCATTAATCAAGGAAGTAGTGCTCAAACGGATACTAACAAGGTTAATTAAGGAAAGAAATCAGTTTGAGACAGATTGATTTTTGCCATATAAGGGGGTAGTAAATTATAGAGTATACAATTGAGTCTAGGTACAAAATATATGCTTAATTTTGGGAAAAGATTCAAGGTAAAACATCATAGTAATTAAAGGAGGTGAATCAATCAATTTAAACAGACGAATAAAATTAGGGTTCATAAGAAAACCTTTTGCAATCAGTCGCAACATTGAGGGAGTCAGAATCAATCAAGAAAGGATCATGATTCTGCACCTCAACATATAAATAGAATGAACATCAGTATCAGACATGCAAGGCCAAACACATTGGCAAAAGAAACAACATAAGCATACAGTAGTAGCAGGAATAAGCTAGGATTCAGTAGTAAAAGAGATCTACTCGAAGCACAGTACTCAACAACATCAGGTAGTTACACAGAATGAAAAGTGAAGAAAGCATAGTAACAGGTAAAGAGAGTCAGAAACAAGTAAAGGTCTCACAGTAACAAGTGAGGAAAACCTTTTAAGAAATTAGGGCTTCAATAGTAGTCGAGCTTAAGAGATGATAAAAACTCAGAATCAGATAAGTTAAACAAGGAAAAGAGAGTCAAAACAAAGAACTTAATCGAACAAATATCCATTCAAACAGACAAGGACAATTTTAGAACTCGGGTAGGACCAAAAAGACCTAAGGTTTTCAACATGC
The DNA here is from genome assembly GCF_001879085.1 of Nicotiana attenuata. Classification (NCBI taxonomy): domain Eukaryota; kingdom Viridiplantae; phylum Streptophyta; class Magnoliopsida; order Solanales; family Solanaceae; genus Nicotiana; species Nicotiana attenuata. The sequence goes on along the minus strand of NW_017686450.1, from coordinate 5,478 downwards.
TGAATCAAGTAGAAGGAAAGCATAAACAAGTTGTTGAACATAGTAAAATCATAAAGCAACACCAAAAATCAGAGAAGATATCTTTAAAATAAGTTAAGAGAAAACCTAATCGTTGAAAAAATGAAGAGTCATTTTGAAAGAAAATCGAAGAACCTTCGAGAAAACACTTAAGAAGTTCGTAATAAGCACAGATCTATAGATCTGAAAGAAAAATCGAACAGCTCTTAGAGCTAGGGTTTCCAAGAACCTAGAGAAAATGAGAAAGGCCTTAGAAAATATCGATCTAGTCGGAGAAGTCAAGGATCTGACTTGAACAGCCATGGATGGCCGGAGAAAGATCGGAGATCGAAGTCGAGCAAGGACTGGACCAGATCCCATCGAGTTTTGTCCATGGAATCATGAAAAATATGTAGCCAGTAGACATAGGAGACGAGTACATGTCTCAGAACGTCATGGGAGACCATGGATTAGGTGGGGATTGATGTGGATTAGGGTGGAATTGGGTGGCGGCGGCTAGGGTTTAGGTGGTGTTACAGAGAGAGTTTGAGAGGAAGGGGTTCAAGGGAGGCGGGTGGTAAGAAATGATTTAGGGTAAGGGTCGTTTTGGGTTAAAAATGGTAAGGGTAAACGGTGGTCGTTGATCTGAATGATCAACGACCTAGATTAGATGGGGCTCCGGATTTGGGTCGGTTTAATTGAGTTGGGGACGGGTTTAATTGAGTCTGATTTGGGGTTCAATTTAGGCTAGAATTTAACACAAATGGGTTGTTATTTAAATAGCCAATTTTTCTCTTTTTAGATTATAAAAAATAGTAAATAAATTTCTGAGAATAAATTGAAAGCACCAAAATGATTCACAGCATGTAAATGCCAATTTAAAAATATAGGGCTTAATTTTATGAATATAAAACGCAATTAAATCTTAAAAAGGCTAATATTGCAATTATAGGTAATTAACTTTAAAAAATACTAAATAAAATTGTAAAAATATGTAAAAATTACTTTAGCCATATTTTTGCATAAATATAAAGATTCAATAAATGAATCATCAAAAAAATACTAATTTTGGACATAATTATTGGAATTTTGTAGATGAAAAAAGGGGAATAAATCAGTTTAAAAAACATTAAAAATTATGGAAAAAATAATAAAATGCTTGGACATACTTATATATGCATATATGTTATTTTGAAAGTATTTTGCATACTGAAAATATATAGAGAAAAATTGGGTGTCAACAGCTGCCCCTCTTTACCCGGGAAGGATGAAAGAGTTTTCGGGTAAAGATATGATGGCCAATTTTGACCGCACGAAATGATTTAAAGAGGTCTAGGCCGCACTCTGGCTTCTGAGTTGCCTACATATCCCTGGTTTTACAGGAATTAGGCCATATGTAGTTCAGGATCCGTCGGCGGAGTATGCCAATGGAGACTTTCCAAGAACAGACACAATTTCTAGGGCTGGGTGCGTGGACAGCTTACGGGAATGGTTAGGTCTGATATGGCTGCGGGCACTGGAGCGGAACCGCTCCCGCCGAGATGG
>NW_017686450.1:0-705 GCF_001879085.1 Nicotiana attenuata | reverse complement strand
TATCTTGGAGTTCTGGTTGCTCATCTTCTCGTACCTGATGTATAGTAAANCTGAATCTCCAATCACTAGCAGCTCTTGCACGTTCATGTCAATGGCCAGTTTTGAGCCCTAAGATGCAGGCTTCATATTCGGCCATATGTTAGTGCAGGGGAACATGAGTTTGGCAGACACTGGATAATGTTGACCGGTTTCTGAGACCAAGACTACTCCAAAGGGATTCTCAGCGAGGTGGCCTGCCAGTGCTTGTCCCTTGACCGCTTTCTGAGTTACGTAAACAATGTCGAACTCACTCAAAAGGATCTGCCACTTGGCCAGCTTGACAGTGGGCATGGGCTTCTAAAAGATGAACTTCAAAGGATCCATTCTTGATATGAGATATGTAGTATAGGCGCAGAAGTAATGTCTCAGCTTCTGAGCCGCCCAAGTCAAAGCACAACAGGTGAGTTCCAATAGAGAATACCGGGCCTCGTACGGGGTGAACTTCTTGTTGAGATAATAGATGGCTTGTTCCTTTCTCCCTGTTTCATCATGTTGCCCTAGAACGCAGCCGAAAGCTCCGTCTAACACTGCAAGGTAGAGTAATAAGGGTCTCCCTGGCTCGGGCAGAACTAAGACTGGTGGTGTTGACAGGTACTTCTTGATTCTGTCGAAGGCCTTTTGGTAGTCATCGGTCCATTTGGTAGCGGCGTCTTTCTTTAACATCTT
>NW_017686449.1:5481-6327 GCF_001879085.1 Nicotiana attenuata | reverse complement strand
ATATATACTCTGCTGCGGCGTGCAGCCCGATCCATAGATATATAATCCTCACAACTAGGCCCTCGGTCTCTCTCAGTCATTAACATCACCATCAGACTCTCAATCTATCTCAGTCGTCAATCTTACAATCAGACCCTCGGTCTATATCAGTAAAACAGGGAACTCAGCCCAAACTGTTTTCCACATTTTTAAGAATATAATGATAGAGCTAGGTTTGAGAAATAAACAGATAAAAACATGACTGAGGATATACTTTCAACAAATAGAGTGAGGTAAATCAGTCAAATGCCCCTAAGGGTCTCAGCAAGTCGGCACAAAGCCCCAAACATGGCATACAACCCAAGGTATAATAACATCAAACAATTAACTATCAATTACTCATTAAAATAGTCATTCGGGATGGACTAGGTCACAATCTCCAGCGGTGCTCTACCCCACGCTCGTCATTTAGCGTGCAAGTCACCTCAAAGTAACACATCGATGTGAAATCCGGGGTTTCAAACCCTCAGGACAGTATTTACAATCATTACATACCTCGAACCGGCGAAATTTCTAGCTCGCGACGCCTTTGCCCCTCAAATCGGCCTCCACGCGCGTCGAATCTATCCAAAACCAGAGCGAATACGTCACAATATACTAAGGGAACAAAGCCCAAGCGAAAACAATCAAAAATATATCAAAATCTCGAAATTAGCAAAACCCGAGCCCCGGACCTACTTCTCGAAACTCCAAAATTTTTACATCAACGGGTTCCTTATCTCGCCACGAGTCTATGCATATCAAGAACTCTCAAATCCAAGCTCAAATGACCCTTCAAATCCCAATTTAAAATCTCAAAATCCCAAG
>NW_017686449.1:0-708 GCF_001879085.1 Nicotiana attenuata | reverse complement strand
CAGAAACCTCGTGCATCACAGTATCAACAACCGCACGGCAGAAACCTCGTGCATCACAGTATACACAACCGCACGGCAGAAACCTCGTGCATCACAGTCTCAAATACCACACAACAAATGACAATATATACGGGAACAAAGCAAGAGAATCACAACTAACTCATAAGGAATAACCGTAACAGAGAAATACTAAGCGCAATAAGAACAACTCAACAAGGAGAAATAATACGAAACAACAATTCCAAAACACTCAGTTCAACAACAAGGAAGTTAACATGAATCAAATAATTACAATTAAGGAAATATCAACTAAACATAGGATTCCAATTAAGACCAATTAATTACACGAGAGATAGAAATAATGCTTTTCAGATAAAGACAAGCAGTTAGAAATGATAATATGACTATAGAAGGGTAAATGTCTACAATTAAACAAGTAAAAGTCAATTAGGCAACAAGAATAACCAAAAAGGGCAGATAAATTCCAAGTAAGTCATGTAGAGGTGAAACTAATAACAGGGAACTCAATCGTATCAAGAACAACTTCATATTCGGTGATTACAAGGATCTAAGAACCTAAAAGGGGCAATTTCCACAAATAAATCCGAAGCACGCACTCGTCAACTCGCGTACAAGGAATACAATCAACAAAGAAGACTCAAATCCTAAGGGGCAAGTCCCCCACACAGGTTAGGCAAGATACTACCT
>NW_017686448.1:0-6328 GCF_001879085.1 Nicotiana attenuata | reverse complement strand
CTTCAATCCATTGAATTAGCACATAGATAAGCTTAACAACAGCAGCCACAACATAATAATGAAACTATTTATAACAATTTCCAGCCAGAAAAACCCATATATATAGCCTCAACACAGCCCACAAAGAAAAGATAATGATTCCTTATGCCATGTCAATTACTATCTTGTAGGTTTTCACTCAAACAACTCAACCAACACATGATTGACCTTAGGCACAACCAAGAACATGATTTACATACCTTAGGCAGTAGATACAACTTGAAATTCCCAGCTGGTGTAGCTCACAACAACCCTCAATCACACCACAACACTATAGGAGCATTCTCTTGTAGTCTTTAACACTTGATGATGATTTGGGTTGATTTCCCTTTAGTTTAGTTCTTGGGATCTTTGGACCAGCTCTTTGAGAGAATTGAGAGTGTTTTGGTGTAAGTTTTCTGTGTAAAATTACGAGAAATACAATGGAGAAGATAACTTGTAATCCCACCGCCTCAATTCTCCAAGCAGGTGGGTAAGCTGCCTGCTTGGCAGCTGGAGCGGTGCAACTTCGAACGCTTGTATCTCTCTAATCCAACATCGTATTGACAAACGGTTCGCAGAATTGGAAACTAGACACATAGGGCTTTAATCCATATAAAGATCTCCATGTAGCTCTCAATATATTGGGAGAAAACTGCGTCGCAACCTGTCCTATAAAACTGCTAGTTTCTCCGAAGTGCGGCGACGTGACTTGGCGACCCTACTTTATAAATTCATATTTCTCTACCCCAATGTCGTATGAATAAATGATTTGGACCATCAGAAACTAGGTTCCAAGACCTTTAATTTGGTATATAATATGTCCCAAAAAGACTTCATATAACACAGAGAATGTATTGCTCAAAATGCTTCATTACAAGGCAAAATCCTTAGTCGGTTTTTCCGCAACTTAAATCCGATTTTTCCCAAAATTTATATTTCATATCCAAACATAATTATAGTCATATCATTACTTTAAACTCATTTAAATCATTATTAACAAATCTCATATTCATCTTAACTTACTTAAGACTTGAATAACCTTTCTTATCCTTGTAGAAAGATTTCGTCCTTTTTGAGTTTACATTAGATAATCCTGCAATGACAGTAATGTCCGAAGTACGGGGTGTAACAAAATTAAATAACTTTATATACTTTCAAAGAAAATCTCATTTCCGAGCTTATATCAATTTACTTATGGCGTACTTCCATGTACGAAAATATAGGTGTAACATCATTCCCCCCTTTGGAACATTCGTCCTCGAATGTTGACTGATGCACTTTTCATTCTCATAACCCATAGCTCTTGTGAATACTTTAATACTCTTCTTGCCATTTAGGCAACTGTTCTTTGAATAAATCCAAAGGCCAGGGCATTCCCTCTTTTAAGCCTATTTTCACACCACGACTTATAGTCGGAATCCTTCTAATCTCGTAATTGTTGCTACCTTCTATCATGCAGCCTATACGACTCTAACTTTGTATGTGCGCCTATGCGACCCTTCTCTCCTTTTTGCTTCAGCTTCTAGCCAATCTTTTGGCCTTACTCCGTTAACATATACAGATCTTGATAAAATGTCCCTCTAGGCATCTGTAGGTATACTGAAGTTCTTCGCTTGGTACTTTGTCAAACTTACAAATATTGTTATACCTTATTTCATAGATCCATTTATCCATCCGTTGTTAATTCACCTCAATATTGGTCTACAGTCTATTACTAATAAATTGAAACCTCTTACGTACTCACTCAAGCTCATATTGCATCGAGGAACATCTGGAGTAATTTTCATAACCGTATTTCATAGCATCCCAATATGATTCACCTTACGTGGGTGTTTTAATCCTGTACAATTTATGAAATCCCTTTCTCTTTTTTTTCCTTCAGACCATTATTCAATCGAAGGCCCAAATGTCATTATTTTTATCTACCACAATTACATCCTCATCTCTTTCAAATGATATTAGTCTTAGACTTCTTTGAGTTCATTGAGGCTATACTGAGCTTTCTATAACATAGAGAAACCATAGGTTGGAAGATATGTCACTGACGATGCCTCTATCATTCCTGGATACTAAATCCCCGCGCTTCTAGCCTTCTATCCGAAGTATGAACTGTTCACAACCTTCTGTGTTTGAGTATCTCGTACGTTGTTTACCTTTGTCTTAAAATCTCGCATCATATCTTCTATCTCTTTCATGACCTCCCTTCCACATACATATAATTCACATCCACAAATTGAAGCCCTTATTATAACGCTTGCACCTTTGGTGCATACACTATCTGGTGGTAGCTCCATACTGACTTTTTATGAGGCTGGTACTCTTCTAACTGGCTTTCTCGTAGAGCCATTATAGAATATAGTTGTTGTGCTCTCTCTCTTGCACCTCTAATATTAAGAGTGATTTTGCTATGTTCTCAATCATGATTCGTATAACTTCTGGGTCCAATAATTTACTTTGTTGATGTAACTCTTTAGTTTCCTCCTTCTTCTGATCGGCCTTTATGTCGGCTTATCTTCCAATTTGCGGCTGATGGTATTAGTTATTACTTTATCCCTTCTTGGAGCTATGGAATATCCATGATATAATCTTCTAACAATCCAATTCTTTGTCTATAACCTGGACTCAGTTATTCCTTTTAACTTATATTGGAGTCTTCTACGGCTGTATGATTGTCAACATATGTGTATATTCCGAAATCGCAAGTGCACTTATAACATAACCAACTCTAGATCATTGATTGACTAGTTCCTTTCGTTCCTTCTCAACTTTCTTTAAACGTAAGCTATTACTTTTCCTGGTCTTTTTCCTACTTGTTGCGTGCATACTTAGCTTATCTTAATTCCCACGCATGCCGGAATTTTCATGCAACTCATATGATCTCGGATATTACTTTTGACTTTACTTCTCGTTCACTAGCCACGGTAGGTTACTCTTTATTATGGAGGACGTACAATGTTGTTGTGAAACTTTTGTTACAAGACCATTTCCTGTTTAGGTCATTGTGCTTAGGTTGAAGCCTTCTTCCTCATCTCCTCAGCTAGTCTTTCACTGTAGTACTTAGGGAGGACCCTCTTACTCTTGTAAAGCTGCGAGCTTATATACTCGACGGAATTTTTGATGTCCTTCCTCGCATATAATTCTCCATGGTTACTTACCTCCATGCTCTTGTTCTTGTATGGTTGCTTCTAAATTTGATATTTTGACTATTTTCCAAGTAGCATTCTCTTGTCTAGCCATAACTAGGCTCTTCCTGAATCAACTGCCAACTACTCGTTGGCCCATTCTTATGTCAATATTCCACGTAATCTTTCTTGGGTCATTTCCTTTGGCTTAGCCTACATCTCGCATTGGCCCCTTATTTATCAAAAACATCCCGGGTTGGAACCCTTCCTTTCCTTAACATCGTGCTTGCATAATGTTCTGGGATCGCAGCATATCCGTAGGATTTTGGATAAGTGCAATCTTATCCCTTTCTCAATTTTATCGCATTCTTCCTTTACCATTCCGTAGTTACTAGAACCACTTAATTCTGACTTAATCCCACATCACTCCATATTCCCCCCTTTTTGGGGAGTACAAAGATTTAGTACTACGACGATCTACCTGTAGATACAAAGATTTAGTACTACGACGATCTACCTGTAGATGTTTTACCTCTTCAGCCTTGGCGTCTTCTCACATCATCAATGACCCTTACTCGCCTTGCGATAATCCTTCTGTACCAAGAAAACAAAATTCCTTCACGAGGGTGGCACTTAGTGTAACTGGCACACATAGTCCCTTAAGCTTAACTTTGCTCACATTGCTTACTTTAGGGAAGCGTCTTCCTGAATGACCATTCTCTGAATTTCTCCTGAATCTTCTTCTGTTGTCCATTCTACTATCGCCGGAACAAAATCTGAAATTCTCATGATGCCGACTATTATCAAATTACTCAGTCCCTAATTCACGTTTAGTTTATCTTGTTCACCAGCCCATACTGATTTCTATTATTCTGGGGTATAACTTTTCCTTTTGATAATCATGTTAGAGTCACGAACTTACTTCTTGAAAGGAGGATGTGACTTTATGGCCTATCCTCTCCTCTTGTCTCAAGGCCTGTGACTTCTCGTATTTTCCTTCACTTGACTATAGACTCTATAATACTGTCATTTTTTTATCTACCGTTGTCATCCATGTGTCACGTCTTACTCATAATGCTTCATTAACTCTTTTCTTATTTCCTGCTAACATTTCTGTCTATCACTTGATTCTGTAAACATCAACAAGCTATTCCTTTGCTTTTAGCTCCCCTTTGCTCCATCCATTGGCTCTTCGATTTGCCTAACATTGTCTCTCTACTAGGGACGGGAGCCATACTAAGATAATATTTATCCCTTCTAGGATTCTAGTGCCTATCTTTGTAGTACCCATATCTAGCTGTACTATTTTAGGGTGCACCATATGGGTGTCTCACAAGGAAATCTGTTAGCACATTTGTAATATCCTTTAGAAAGGCAAACTAACGGAAACAATTCCTCTACCACTTTGGGTCACTCTAACCCCAGCCAGATCCTGATATCCCGTCCTTCTCTTAACTATACTTGTTAGCCCCCATAGGGCATAACTCGAATGGGTGTGACCAGTTATACATACCTCTGTTACTGTTGAATATAACTCAAAAAGCTTATATTCCTCTGCCTGAATTGTAAATATTGTTAACCTTCATTAACTGGGCACCTTGTACCCTTCTTCAACTTGCTTCTTTTGCTTGTTGAAACTTGTATTTATCTTCTATATCTCTCATTATCTTTCACCATAAAGGTGGATAGATATTCTTGCCTTAAGGCTCCTTATCAAGAGGCTTACATGCCTTAGTACACACATGATCTACTGAAGACCTTACATTTACTTATCATAAGCATCATGAAAAATCGCGTTCTTCTGACTCAGCCCTTCCACAACTATCTCTCTTTCCAACCGTCTTTCCGGATGTAGGTATCGTCTTATTACGAATAAAATAGAATTTCGAAATTTGAATTCTTATAAGTGAGCTCTACCACACGGTCTAGAGTAAGAAGAAAGAGTGACAGTCCTAAATGCCCTGTAGCCTCCTGCTTATAAGTGTGGTGCACAACACACCCATAAACAAGACTCTACTAGACACGGCTTGTAGACTCCCTAGGACTGAACTGCTCTGATACCACTTTTGTCACGACCCAAACCGATGGGCCGCGACATGCACCCGGTACCTTACTCAACCGAGTACCAACATAATGTATCTTTCATATCATTCTATCATAGGTAAATGAACCGGAGTAAAGCATGAGGGAATACAAACTTATACATATGATGTGCGGGCCTATGAGGCCGGCATAATTCTTTATATACTCGAAACATAGGCCGACAAGGCCATACAAGTGTCCGTATACATGACATCTGTCTACAAGCCTCGAAGAATACATAATATCATAAAGGTTGGACAAGGGTCCCGCCATACCAATCAATACATGTACTAATCATACTGACCAAACAACAATAATATAATTCACAATAAGCTCTCCGATTAGTTCAACAACCATTTTGAGCGGCAAGCTCGATTTACGATTAACAGAATATGGTTTGAATCCAATTCCTTTTCCATGAATCTGCCTACAACATATAAAACATCATTCTTATGCTTGCCATATCATTTTCAACACAAAACATCATAAGCATAATCTTCAAATATAGTCCACATGCCTAGCACCTTAACCTTTACCGTTAACATCTTATTTTTCATGTTATCTTCTTCAATCCATTGAATTAGCACATAGATAAGCTTAAAAACAGCAGCCACAACATAATAATGAAACTATTTATAACAATTTCCAGCCGGAAAAACCCATATATATAGCCTCAACATAGCCCACAAAGAAAAGATAATGATTCCTTATGCCATGTCAATTACTATCTTGTAGGTTTTCACTCAAACAACTCAACCAACACATGATTGACCTTAGGCACAACCAAGAACATGATTTACATACCTTAGGCAGTAGATACAACTTGAAATTCCCAGCTGGTGTAGCTCACAACAACCCTCAATCACACCACAACACTGTAGGAGCATTCTCTTGTAGTCTTTAACACTTGATGATGATTTGGGTTGATTTCTCTTTAGTTTAGTTCTTGGGATCTTTGGACCAGCTCTTAGAGAGAATTGTGAGTGTTTTGGTGTAAGTTTTCTGTGTAAAATTACGAGATATACAAGGGAGAAGATAACTTATAAGCCCACCGCCTCAATTCTCCAAGCAGGTGGGTAAGCTGCCTGCTTGGCAGCTTGAGC
>NW_017686447.1:0-6328 GCF_001879085.1 Nicotiana attenuata | reverse complement strand
CTCTTGAAGTTCCTTGGAACTTTGACACATCCCAAATAAGAGAAAGGCTTTGAAAAATCCGATCCTGGAAGTTGGTTTATCTCATATTATTAGACTTTGAGTCCGGATTAGGCTGATTAGATGTAGATGTAATCACTGATGTAATTTTTTATTATTCCTTCTAATTCGCTTGGTCTGTAATAAGCTTTATAAATAACTTTGTAATAACTACTGGGGTGTAGTGAAAGGGGATGGGACTGTATGCATGCCAAAGGGGTAGAAATCATGTCTATAAGATATTTACTCTTTACAATTCTGCATCTCACATAGAAATCATGTTCATAGGATCATTACCTTCAAATTCAGCATTTTCACATAGAAATCCTGTCTATAGGATATTTACCCTTTAAAATTTTGCATCTCACATAGAAATCATGTTCATAGAATCACTTTCAAAGCCTGCATTGTTTACATAGATACCATGCCCATAGGTTTTTCTGCACTTTGTAATAATACCATGGCAATAAATCGATAATAAAGATCTACATATTGTATAGTTGATATGCCTATAGGACTTCCTGCACTTTGCATATACATTTGTCATTAGGCAAGCCTGCTTATAGGAGTTAAAATATTACATATAGATAACCTGCCTATAGGATCTCTGCTCAAAATCAGTTACACCTAGAAAGCATGCCTATAGGAACTATCAACTTAATCAGAATCGCCACTCGTTCCTAAGTTTAAAATCAGTGGTAATTTGTTTAACACTCGTAGAGCTTATAACTAATGACTTTTTTTCAGTCCCTGGATTAATAGGTATCATGCCTATAGGCCCTGTTAAACATACAAATAGTTAGATAATTAATCAACTGTCAGTTTTCGACAACTACATCTAAGCAGGACTAATTTGGACTCCCTATCTTGGAAATATATGGTAAATTGATTCTTCCTACGCTAATTTTAATTAATGACCTAAACAGTATGTGTAAGACATGCTAAACAATTCGTTTCTTTAAGTGAGGAGGCCTACTTGAGCCTTTAATTGTTCTTATTTCCCCAATAACCGCTTTATGTGTTAGATTTGTCGCCTTAGAATTTTATCCTTTTAAAACCCCTGAAAAGCCAAGCTCCCTCCCTTTAGGATTAGTAGTCCTAAATGCCTCTGGGGCTGATAGGTGGGGCGGGTAATAGCATACAGTAGGTAACGATACCATTCCGCGCTTAAATACATTAACGGGGTGGGAAGGGTAGACATGGAGATGATGATCACATGATAACACTATGCGTACGATTGATTACCAGTGTTGTGTGGATGATCCATGTGTTTTACAAACCTAGGACCCCCTTTCCTTTATGTGACTTTGTTTAATATCAATAAAGTTTTGTCTTTTCAACTATCCAAAACCCCTCTTTAATTTTACTGCATTATTCCTTTTCCCCTAAATTTTTTCTTCTTTGTTTACTCAATATCTTGATTAATTTTCTGCATTTAGATCCTCCCTCAAACAAATTGTAGATCATCTAGACCTTGATCCCAATATTCTTGTAAACCTTAAGTGTGAAGTTATTTGTATACTTATTTGCATTAAAGTCACAACATATGAACGGGAACCACACTAGTGGATCTTGAGGGGTGCCTAACACCTTCCCCTCGAGATAATTTCTAGCCCTTACCCGAACTCTGGTTTTCAAACTCAAAACCCTCAGTGTCCTAATACACTTAATCATTAGGTGGCGACTCTTCAATTCCAAAACCCAATTCCCAAACGGGAATAGAGTTGTCTTTCCAAATGTCGTAAACCCGATTTCGCTTTAGAAAAAGGGGCGTCGACAGCATGGCAACTCCGCTGGGGATCTCTTTAGGCTTTTACCACTTCATGTTATATGTGACTTTATTGTTTTCTTTATTGCTTTGTTTAATACCTTTATTCGAAACTAACTTGTCTTTTGGTTTCTTTTTCTTTAACGCTTTCATTTACTGTTTTCCTTCAATACTGTTGTAATTTCTGAGCAATGATTGTAATCATTATGAACGTGAAAATACGTGACAATTTGTTTCATTCTTGTAATTGCATCTTCAACATCATATTCCACTCGTGCCAAACAAATACCATAGCAACGCTTGATGAGTTGTTGCGCTCTTCCGATATTATTACCCCCTAAATTTGGCAAAGGCATATTCGCGGTAAAACTAGTCGATCAGCGGTGCAGTTTGACGGTTCCGTGCCTTTCCCTCTTGAGTTGTCCGCTCAAGGGTACCGGTCTAGCACCTCATAGAAACCTTATTCTATTTAATTGTTCATGCATCACTGTCAAACCTAGTCGAGTCAGTTATGCTGTCCACATAATGACTCTTTAAGATAGCCTTGTCCAAAGTCCACTGGGTTCCCCTGGAACCCAAACGGACAAAACCATTGTTATGTGCATTTATTTGGAGATCTAAATGCCATTATGCCAATTATTGATTTAAATAGTCGAGTCCGGCGGGGGTAAGGGTCTAACCCTTTTGTTTTGCAGGAAATGGATGACAAAGTTCCCGACTTCGGTATGGTCAACATACCCTCACTCTTGCTGACCTGGTGGAGGAACCTCCCATCAAGTAACCAAATCAACGAATGGAAAGAGAGAGCCACCAGAGCTAGTGAGAAGTTGGAATATCTGGAATACAGTCTGCTAGAACTGGAAGGAAAAGTGAGGAAAAGAGTCACCGATTGCCAAAACGCTGAGGAAGGCGAAGGAGAACACCTAGCAAAGGCATTTTTACTGGAGAATCTGCGTGAGCTGGAAGATTTGATCAACGAGAACATTCAACCTGGGGAAGGTCCTTCTGGGACCAAATAAATAGGATTCTTTTCTTTTTGCTTTAAATGTAATAAGGCCAATGGCCATTAGTGACATTTTTACTTTATGCAATTTTAGTGTCGTTTTGGGATTCGTCTTATTTTTATCAATAAAATGAGGCATTTAGCATTATAAGTTCTCCAAATCAACTTGTCGCTAGGCCTACCTCGGGCACAACGAGGCACCCAATTTAGGACATGATTTATATTCTTATACTATGTGTTTAAATATTGCAATATTTTTCTCAAAATCCGTACTAACTTGTTACCTTTTTATTGTTTTTACTTTTATTTTTATTCCCCTCCCTAAAAGGTTAGTTCGTGCATTCTGGCATCATCATCCTACTCCACAAGATCTAAGGGCCCTCCACCTCCTCCTCCTCCAAGTCCTATCAAAAACAGGGGCAAAGCAAAAATGGAAGATTTAAACAACGCCAGAAAGGAGAATTCGGTTGAAAGGATAGAGGTTCCTCAGGGTATTCAGGTATCCAAAGAAGGTGCCGCTCAGCTCGAACAGAAGTTACTGAAATTTCAAGAAGAACTGGACCAAGTTCGGAACTTGGCAATTTCCCTCACTACCCTAGACGTCAACTTTCCCAATGCTCAACACCCCATACCTCCACAGAACACCCCGAAGCCGCAGAAACAACCCGCTACTCATCAAAATTGCAACACATGCCACAACAACACTCCACTCCTCATCCCTGAACCATCGAATGATTATCCCCACCATGCTCCCATCTATGTGGAAACCATACCACAATATACTCAACTTATTTCAAGCACACCGGAGTCTGATGACAAAGATTCTTTCATCAGGAACCTGGCCGCCGAGCTCAAGAAATTGACTAGCCGAGTCCAGGGCGTTGAAGGAAATAAAGGCATTGAAGGGCTGAATTATGAGGATCTTTGCATTCAGCCAGACGTCGAACTTCCCGAGGGGTACAAACCTCCCAAGTTCGAAATATTTGACGGCTCGGGGGATCCCAAAGTCCATCCGTGGATGTACTGTGATAAGCTGGTTGGCGTAGGAAGAGATGAAAAGATTCGCATGAAACTCTTCATGAGAAGTTTGAAAGGCGATGCGCTATCTTGGTACATTGGCCAAGATCCCAAGAAGTGGACGAGCTGGGTTGGAATGGCGTCCGATTTCATGGATAGGTTCAGGTTCAATACAGAAAATGCACCAGATATCTTCTACATCCAGAATCTGAAAAAGAAACCCACTGAGACATTCCGCGAGTATGTTACTCGATGGAGATCCGAGGCTGCTAAGGTTAGGCCGGCCTTAGAGGAAGAACAGATGAACCGATTTTTCGTCCGAGCTCAAGATCCGCAGTATTATGAGAGGTTAATGTTGATAGAGGGCCAGAAATTCTCCGATATCATCAAGCTAGGAGAAAGGATTGAGGAAGGCATTAAGAGCGGTATGGTCACTAATTTTGAGGCATTGCAGGCTACCAACAAGGCTCTACAGTCTGGTGGCACGTCGAAGAAAAAGGATGTGAGTGCCGTGATGGTTGCACAGAGAACCAAGTCCCCAGTAAAATACTAAGCCTACCCGGTACCCCCTCTCACATACCAGCCTATCCCCAATTACCAAGCACCTCCGCCCTCTTACCAAATTCCATCACCTGCTTACCAATCATCTCCCTCCCCCACATATCAACCTACCTCACCAAGATATTCCCAACCCGCACCCATCTACCAAGCCTATAATGCCCAGCCTTCTCACTACCAATCACCTCCCGCCCGCCAAAACTTCCCTAGGCCACGCCCTAATTTCGACCGTAGACTTCCCAAGCAATATACCGCCATTGCCGAACCAATTGACCAACTATATGAAAGACTCAAAGCAGCCGGTTACGTCACCCCAATCCCTGCCATAACTCCAGAAAATCCTTCCCAATGGGTCAATCCAAACAAAACCTGTGCATACCATTCCGGCATGAAAGGGCATACCATTGACGAGTGCCGATCTCTGAAAGACAAAATCCAATCTCTAATTGACAACAAAATCATCGTGGCCAAGGAACTTGCTCCTAATGTTCGCAACAATCCTTTGCCTGATCATAAGGGTAGTGGTGTGCATATGATCGAAGTAGAAGATGATTGGGACCCCAAAGGGTCAATTGGATTAATTGCCGAAGGTGACGAGCCCAAGAAACCAACAGTCACACTGAATCCAATCGTAGTCCAGATCCAGCCCTCTGGGGATGCTGAAGTAAACATGTCCGTGCCTCTCGAGTTTGAAACACCGTCATCCACAAAGACTGCAGAGCCAATTGAGGTGGAGTTTGGGTCTCCAAAGGCACCTGCACCATTTGAAGTTGTTGTATTACCTCCCAAAACAAGGGTGCCCATTCCTGTAGCAATGTCAGCCATAACGCCATTCCATACACAGGCCATTCCTTAGGATTACACCACCGAGGCAAGAAGGAAGGGAAAGACTAGGTCTGGAGAAGCAATTGCAGCGTAGGGTATGACCAGGACTGGCAGAATTTATACTCCGGAGCACTTAGTTGAATCAAGTAAGCAGGCCTCTGGACGGCCTATTGAAACTGGGCCCGATGATCTCTGGCGGAAGATACAGGCAAAAGAATACTCAGTTGTCGACCAATTAAACAAAACACCAGCACAGATCTCCATTCTAGCTCTACTACAATGCTCCGAGACACACAAGAGTGCCCTAATGAAGATACTGAGCGAGGCGTACGTACCCAGCAATATAACTGGAGGAGAGATGGCAAACATGGTCGGGCAGGTATTGGAGAGTCATAAAATCACTTTCCACGAGGATGAGTTGCCCCCTGAAGGTTTAGGCCAAAACAAAGCGTTGCACATCACTGTGCAATGCGAGGACTATTTCATCACCAGGACTTTGATTGATGGAGGGTCCAGCCTCAACATTTGTCCACTGGTGACCCTCAGAACATTAGGGAAGAGTCTGCATGAAATCAAGGATGGGGCTATCAACGTCAAAGCTTTTGATGGCTCCCAAAGGTCCACTATTGGGGAAATCAGTTTATGTTTGCAAATGGGACCAACTTGGTTCGATGTTGATTTTCAAGTAATAGACATCCCAACATCCTACAACTTACTACTAGGACGACCTTGGATCCACGCCGCTGGAGCAGTAGCATCAACCCTGCACAAGGCAGTGAAATTCGAGTGGAATCACCAAGAGGTGATTATTCATGGTGACGGGAGTAACCCCATATACAGTCGTCAAACCATCCCAGCAATTGAAGGAAGAAGGAAACTAGGAGGAGAAACCTACCACCAGATTGAGCGATTCAACGCCGTAGACAAAGATAAGTGGTGGGATAACAAGATAGAGAGTGTATACTAAACTGGAGCGGGTATGAACCTGGCAAAGGGCTCGGCAAGAACCTCCAGGGAATCACCAAGCCTATCAAACTGAAGAAGCATGGCACCACTTTCGGGTTAGGGTATGGATACACTTGGCAAGAATTCAAGAACTGGTCGCCACCATGGCGCGGCCC
>NW_017686446.1:5743-6328 GCF_001879085.1 Nicotiana attenuata | reverse complement strand
TCCCATCCCTAGTTGATGCCAGCGTGACATGATAACTTTCCAACATAGGGTCCCACTCCCTAGTTGATGTCACCATAACTTGATGACTTTCCAACATAGGGTCCCACTCCCTAATTGATGCCAGCAAAACCTGATAACTTTTCCAACGTAGGGTCTCACCCCTTAATTGATGCCAACATAACCTGATGGCTTTTCTAACATAGGTTCCCATTCTCTAGTTAATGCCAGCATAACCTGATGACTTTTCCAACCTGATGACTTTTCTAAAATAGTGTCCCACTCCCTAGTTGATGCTAGCATAACATGATCACTTTTCCAACATAAGGTCACATTCCCTAGTTGATGCCAGCGTGACATGATAACTTACAAACATAGGGTCCCACTCCCTAGTTGATGTCACCATAACTTGATGACTTTCCAACATAGGGTCCCACTCCCTAGTTGATGCCAGCAAAACCTGATAACTTTTCCAACGTAGGGTCTCACTCCCTAATTGATGCCAACATAACCTGATGACTTTTCTAACATAGGTTCCCATTCTCTAGTTAATGCCAGCATAACCTGATGACTTTTCCAACCTGATGA
>NW_017686446.1:0-1570 GCF_001879085.1 Nicotiana attenuata | reverse complement strand
CTCACCAGTTGATGCTAGCATAACCTAATGACTTTTCCAACATAGGTTCCCACTCCCTAGTTGATGCTAGCATAACCTGATCACTTTTCCAACATAGGGTCACACTCCCTAGTTGATGTCAGCATAACTTGATGACTCTCCAACATAGGGTCTCACTCCCTAATTGATGCCAGCATAACCTACTGACTTTTCTAACATAGTGTCCCACTCCCTAGTTGATGCCAACATAACCTGATGACTTTTTCAACATAGGATCCCACTCCCTAGTTGATGCCAGAGTGACCAGATAACATTCCAACATAGGACCCCACTTCCTAGTTGATGCCAGCATAACCTAATTACTTTTCCAACACAGGGTTCCACTCACCAGTTGATCCTAGCATAACCTAATGACTTTTCCAACATAGGTTCCCACTCCCTAGTTGATGCTAGCATAACATGATCACTTTTCCAACATAGGGTCACACTCCCTAGTTGATGCCAGCATAACCTGATTATTTTACAAACATAAGGTCCCCCTCTCTAGTTGAAGCCAACATAACCTTATGACTTTTCGATAATACGATCCCACTCCCTAGTTGATGCCAGCATAATGTGATGACTTTTCCAACATAGGGTCCCACTCCCTAGTAGATGCCAGAGTGACCAGATAACATTCCAACATAGGGTCCCAATCCCTAGTTGATGCTAGTATAACCTGAAGACTTATCCAACATAGGGTCCCACTCCCTAGTTGATGCCAGCATAACCTGATGACTTTTCCAACTTAGAGTCTCACTCCCTAGTTGATGCCAGCATAACCTGATGACTTTTCCAACTTAGGGTACCACTCACTATTTGATGACAGCATAACCTGATGACTTTCCAACACAGGGTCCCACTCCCTAGTTGATGCCAGCGTGACATGATAACTTTCCAACATAGGGTCCCACTCTCTAGTTGATGCCAGCATAACCTGATGACTTTCCAACATACGGTCCCACTCCCTAGTTGATGCCAGCGTGACCTGATAACTTTCCAACATAAGGTCCCACTCCCCAGTTGATGCCAGCATAACTTGATGACTTTCCAACATAGGGTCCCACTCCCTAGTTGATGCTAGCATAACTTGATGACCCTCCAACATAGTATCCTACTTCCTAGTTTATGCCAGCATAACCCGATGACTTTCCAACATAGGGTCCCACTCCCTAGTTGATGCCAGCATAACCTGATGACCTTTCCAACATAGGGTCCCACTATCTAGTTAATGTCACCATAACTTGATGAAATTCCAACATAGGGTCCCACTCCCTAGTTGATGCCCGCAAAACCTGATAACTTTTCCAACGTAGGGTCTCACTCCCTAATTGATACCAACATAACCTGACGACTTTTCTAACATAGGTTTCCATTCTATAGTTGATACCAGCATAACCTGATGACTTTTCCAACCTAATGACTTTTCCAACACAGGGACCCACTCCCAAGTTGATGCCAGTGTGACATGATAACTTTCCAACATAGGGTCCCACTCCCTAGTTGATGTCACCATAACTTGATGACTTTCCAACATAGGGTCCCACTCCCT
>NW_017686445.1:0-6328 GCF_001879085.1 Nicotiana attenuata | reverse complement strand
CGTTTACGTTGACTATTTCCCTTTATCGTTGTCTACTTGTTATTATTGAACCAAGGTGTTCTTGCGCAACGTTATGTCTTGAATTTAATCCTTAATTGCTTCATGATTATGTGACTTAATTTCTACGTGACATTCAACATATTAATTACTAAATTGCCTAATTGCCCCCTTATAATCCATAATTAAATTGGTATTTGTCATTATTTGTTTTGCTTAGTGAATCATAAATTTTGTGTACTTGCTGTCTTATGAACTCGTATTATGGTTGCGTTTGTTAGAGTAAATTTTCTTTTGGAGGAACTGTTGATATATTATAATGGGAGCGGGTGGTATGCCTACAACAAGTGATATTGAAATGGGAGCGGGTGATACGCCTACCACGAGTGATATTGAAACAGGAGCGGGTGGTACGCCTACCACGAGATATTGAGAAATGGGATCGGGTTGCACGCCTGCAACAAGATGAGTTGAATAGGAAAGTTGCCTTATCTCTTTATTTACTGCTAGAAGTTAAATTGTAGATTTACGCTTTATTATTCCTGAAATTCTATTTCTAACTGTTGCCCTTGAAGCATCCTCCCTTCCCCGGCTTAAATTGTTATCTTCTTGCTACGTCTCCGTTGTACTTGTATATATATATCTGCACAGGTTTATTTGGTGGTCTGGTCCTAGCCTCGTCACTACTTCGGCGGGGTTAGGCTAGGCACTTACCAGCACATGGGATCGGTTGTGCTGATACTACACTCTGTGCTATTTTTGCACATATCCAGGTTTCGGGCAGCAGCAGCAGTAGTGTGGGAGTAGGCTTTCAGCCCAGCGAGACCCGAGGTAGCCTTGCAGGCGTACGCAGGCCCTGGCATCTCCTTTCATCTATATTCATGTTTCTTTCATGTATTTCTGGAGACAGTGTCGAGTTATTTCTTTCAGACCTTTATGTGTAGGTTACATACGTCTCACAGTTCACAGACAAGCTTAGTAGAGTCTGAGGGATCAGTGCGGAGACGTTTGTATTTATCCCCTAGAGGCTACCAAGTTAGGAAAAGTTTCACATTTGTTCTATTCTTCCCTGTCGTGCGATTTTGTTCTCTTAATGCTAAATTGAAATCTCTACTCTTGTCCTTTCGTGAATGGCGAGGTCATGTACCGCTTCTTTAGCCGAGCAGCAGCGGGCCGGTGATAGATCAGCTACGTTTTCGGATGCTTTGTGGAGGTAAAGGTATTAGAGGTGGAGGTAGAGATGCGAGAGGTGGAGGTGCAGGTACTGTTCTGGTTTGTGGTAGAGAAGCTTTGGTTTTATTTTGCGCCGCATCTGGTCATGCCTAGTGATTTATTGAGTGTTCTTGTTTACGTGTCTGCACCGGTGGGTGATTCTCTTGTGGTCGATCGAGCCCATCGTTCTTGTATTGGGGTGATTGGAGGTCTTGAGACTTGAGTAGATTTGTTGCTGTTGGACATGGTTGACTTCGACATTATATTGAGGATGGACTGGTTATCACCTTACCATGCTATTTTGGACTGCCATGCCAAGGCGGTGACCTTAGTTTTACTGGGTATGCCTCGTTTAGAGTGGAGAGGGACTCCAGGTCATTCTACCCGCAGTGTCATATCGTATGTGAAGGCTCGGTATATGGTTGAGAAAGGGGGTTTGGTCTACTTGGCGTATGTTCGTGATTCTAGTGCTGAGGTTTCCTTTGATTGATTCTGTGCCCGTTGTTCGTGAGTTTCCTGATGTTTTCCCTTCAGACCTTCCGGGTATGCCACCCGACAGGGATATTGATTTCTACATTGATCTGGTTCCGGGCACTCAGCCCATTTCTATCCCGCTGTATCGCATGGCCCCGCCTGGGTTGAAAAAGTTGAAGGAGCAGTTACAAGACCTGTTTGAGAAGGGTTTCATTAGACCCAGTGTGTCTCCTTGGGTACATGCCAACACGAGTAGTTTAACTCATCACTACCTCGTAAGGGCGTTGAGAATTGTTTTTGCTTTTTTTGCTAAAAACATTTTCAAGTGCGCCGGTGTTATTTGTCAAGAAGAAGGACGGGTCAATGAGAATGTGTATTGATTACCGGCAGTTGAACAAGGTTACAATCAAGAATAAGTATCCATTGCCGAGGATTGATGATTTGTTTGATCAGCTTCAGGGTGCCAAGGTATTTTCAAAGATTGACTTGAGATATGGCTACCATCAGTTGAGGATTAGGGCATCCGATGTCCCTAAGACATGTTTCCGCACTCGGTGCGGGCATGATGAGTTCTTGGTTATGTCATTCGGATTGAAAAATGCCCCTGCAACTTTTATGGATTTGATGAACTGAGCTTTCAGGCCTTTTTGGATTCGTTCATGATAGTCTTCATTGATGATACATTGCTATATTCCCGCAGCCAGGAGGAGCACGAGCAACACCTTAGAGTGGTTCTTCAGACTTTGAGGGATAGTCAGTTATACGCTAAGTTCTCGAAGTGTGAGTTCTGGTTGGGTTCAGTTGCATTTCTGGGTCATGTTGTATCAGCAGAGGGCATTCAGGTGGAAGAAGATTGAGGCAGTCAAGAGCTGGCCTAGACCAGCATCATATACAGAGATTCGGAGTTTCTTGGGGTTGGCAGGCTACTACAAACGGTTCGTGGAGGGATTTTCATCAATTGCAGCCCCGATGACCAGATTGACCCAGAAGGGTGCCCAGTTCAGATGGTCGGATGGGTGTGAGGCGAGCTTTCAGAAGCTCAAGATAGCTCTGTCTACGGCACCGGTTGTTGGTTTTGCCCACAGGTTCAGGGCCCTATATAGTTTATTGTGATGTTTCCCGTGTTGGGCTTGGAGTAGTGTTGATGCAGGATGGCAAGGTCATTGCCCATGCTTCGAGGCAGTTGAAGATTCATGAGAAGGGCTATCCAGTGCATGATTTAGAGTTGGCAGCCATTGTTCACGCATTGAAGATTTGGAGGCATTATTTGTATGGCGTGGCGTGTGAGGTGTTCACTGATCACAAGAGTCTTCAGTACTTGTTCAAGCAAAAGGAGTGGAATTTGAGGCAGAGAAGGTGGTTAGAGTTGCTGAAGGATTATGATGTCACCATTCTTTATCATCCGGGGAAGGCCAATGTAGTGGCCGATGCTTTGAGTAGGAAGTCAGCCAGTAGGGGCGAGTTTGTGTGCCCAATGTAGATGGGCTTCGAGGAGTGGATTTTGGAGGAGGCCCATAATTCCAGGTACTCTATTCATCCGGGCGCCGCGAAGATGTATCAGGATTTGCGGCATCATTATTGGTGGCATAGAATGAAGAAGGATATCGTAGCATATGTGGCTCGTTGTTTGGAATTGTCAGCAGGTTAAGTACGAGCATCAGAGGCCTGGTGGTTTATTTTAGAGGATTGAGCTTCCCCAGTGGGAGTGGGAGCCGATTACTATGGATTTGGTTACTGGACTTCCATTGACTCGGAAGAAATTCGATGCGGTATGGGTTATTCTTGATAGGCTGACCAAGTCAGCACATTTCATTCATGTGGCAGTCTCCTATTCTTTTGAGAGGTTTGCTAAGATCTATATTCGGGAGATTGTTCGCCTTCATGGTGTGCCTGTGTATATCATTTCGGATCGGGGTATGCAGTTTACCTCGCGCTTCTGGAGAGCGGTGCAGCGAGAGTTGGGCATACGGGTTGATTTGAGCACAACATTTCATCCCCAGTCGGACAGTCAGTCCGAGCGGACTATTCAGATTCTAGAGGATATGCTTCGAGCTTGTGTTATTGACTTTGGAGGTTTTATGGGATCACTTCTTGCCTTTAGTGGAGTTTGCCTACAACAACAGCTACCAGTCGAGCATCCAGATGGCTCCTTATGAGGCTTCATATGGTAGGCGGTATTGGTCTCCGGTTGGGTGGTTTGAGCCGGGAGAGGCTCGGTTGTTGGATACAGATTTGGTTCAGGAGGCCTTGGACAAGGTCAGGATCATTCAGGATAGGCTTCGTTCAGCTCAGTCCAAGCAAAAGAGCTATGCAGATCGTAAGGTTCGAGATGTAGCTTTCATGGTTGGTGAGCGGGTATTGCTCCGAGTGTCGCCTATGAAGGGCGTGATGAGATTTGGGAAGAAGGGCAAGCTTAGCCCTAGATTCATTGGTCTGTTTGAGATTCTTGATCGAGTGGGAGATGTGGCTTATAGACTTGCATTGCCGCCTAGCTTATCATCCGTGCATCCAGTTTTTCATGTATCCATGCTTCGGAGGTATCACAGCGATCCAGCCCACGTGTTAGATTTCAACACTGTCCAGTGGGACAAGGACTTGTCTAATAAGGAGGAGCCGGTAGCTATTCTCGACCGGCAGGTTCGTCAGTTGGGATCCAAGAGTTTTCCTTCTGTTCGTGTTCAGTGGAGAGGTCAGCCTCCTGAGGCATCGACCTGGGAGTCCGAGTCTGATATGCGGAGTCGTTATCCTCATCTTTTTCCTGACTTAGGTACTTCTTTCCTTTGTCCGTTCGAGGACGAACGATTGTTTTAGAGGTGGAGAATGTGACGACCCAAAGGGTCGTCACTTGTTTTTTTATTCTTTCTGTGCTTCCGAGGCCTTGAAAACCTTATTTAGGGTTGCCTCAATTTGCGTGCGCTGTCCGGGCGCGTAGCCGGAAAGCTTAAATATGAATTCTATGAGAAAAATGCTAAATTTTGGTATTAAAATGAATAAATTTGACTTTGGTCAACATTTTGGGTAAACGGACCCGGACCCGTGATTTGATAGTCCCGGAGGGTCCGTAGGAAAATATGGGACTTGGGCGTATGCCCGGAATCGAATTCCGAGGTCCCAAGCCCGAGAAATGAATTTTTGTGTGAAATTGTTTTCTGAAAAAATAATTAAGGAAATTGGAAATGAAATTTGATCAGAACATGATGGTATCGGGCCCGTATTTTGGTTCCGGCGCCCGGTACAGGTCTTATATATGGTTTAAGCACTTTCTGTAAAGTTTGGTTGAAAACGGACGTCGTTTGACGTGTTTCGGACATGAAATGGAAAATTTGATGTTTTGTGAAACTTGGAAGAAATCGTGGATTTTGAGGCTTAACTCGATGTATATGATGTTTTATTAGCGATTTGATCGCACGAATAAGTCCGTAGGATGTTTTTGAGTTTGTGTGTATGTTTGGTTTGGAGCCCCGAGGGCTCGGATGAGCTTTGGATAGGCCACAGGTGCATTTTTTGAACTTTGGAATTTCTGGTATTTTTCTGAGCAGCAAACTTCGCATTTGCGAAGAGGGTCTCTCAAATGCGAGCCCTACATCGCAAATGCGAGACTAGGGACTTGGCTGCCTGATCGCAAATGCGATCTATTTGTTCGCAAATGCGAAAATGGGCAGGTCGCAAATGCGACATAAATGATCGCAAATGCGAATCCTGGGATTTTGAAAGGGTTCGCAAATGCGAACAATTTTCTCGCAATTCCCATAACAGGCCGGGGTTCGCAATTGCGAACCCCAGTTCGCAAATCCCATATCGGCAACCTGCATATTTTTATACTTAGTCGAATTTTGAACCATTTTTTCACCCCATTTTCAAAACACAACTCCTTAGGCGATTTTCCAAGAACAAGACTTCTTCCAAATCATTTGTAAGTTGATTTTTACTCATTTCCTTCAATCATTAACATCATTTAACATGTTTTCAACTTAAAATCAAGGATTTTCATGGGTGAAATTGGGCGTTTTTGGGTAGAACCTAGGTTTCTAAAAATTGGGGATTTGGACCTCAATTTGAGGTCCGATTTCAAAACAATTTACATATTTGAGTTCGTGGGGGAATGGGTAACCGGGTTTTGGTTCAAACCTCGGGTTTTGACCACGTGGGCCCGGGTGTGATTTTGGAATTTTGGGCAAAACTTTGGAAAATTCATTTTTATGCATTGAAATTGATTCATTTAGTGTTTATTAATGTAGTTAAACAATTTGTGATTAGATACGAGCGAATTGGTGGCGGACCGAGGGGTAAAGCCATAATTGAGACTTGAGTTGAATTCAAAGCATCGAGGTAAGTTTTGGTCTAACCCTAGCTTGAGGGAATAGGAGTTGAGTCTTATTTGCTACTTGCTAATTGTCGGGTAAGATGTATAGGCATGGTGACGAGTATCTATACATTGGTTTCTAGCATGACCGTGAGTCCTTATTTTGCGAATAGTTTGGATTTTGTTATACCTTCCATGCTTAATTGATGACTTATATATGTTGTAAAGAGCTTGTGAAAGGAATTGTGATCTTTAAACTTCGTGGAGCGTTGGCTCGAGTTGAAATACAAATTGTGAAGGTATATGAGGTAAGTAAATCTTTGGAGCATTGGCTCGAGTGAT
>NW_017686444.1:0-6329 GCF_001879085.1 Nicotiana attenuata | reverse complement strand
CGGCCCAATTCCAATTTAATCCGACCCAAACCCATCTCCATAACCCGCCCATTCGCCCGTTTTAATCCAGGTCGTTGATCATTCAGATCAACAGCCAACAACTATCCTTTCCTTTTTAATCTCAAACTACCCCTAACCCTAACCATTTCACACACCCCGCCGCCTCTGAATCCCCTTCCTCTCTCACACCCTCTCCAACCCTAGCCGCCGACATCAACTACAACCCTAAAAACTCCCAAATCGATGGCTTCCAAGGTCATTGGAAGCCTATATCAACCTCCCATGGCTTCTACATGTTGGATTATTATGGTTTCAAGGCTAGATCTTGAAAGATCTTGGTCCAGACCTTGGTCAATTTCGGTTTACGGCTGTTCTCCGGTTGTCTCTAACCTTTCTCCGGCCAGCCATGGCTATTCGAGTCTGACTCTTGACTCTCCTGCTTAGACTTATGGTTTTCAAAGCCTTTCTCACCCCTTGGGGTTCCTCTGAAACCCTAACCTTCAAGGTTCTCTCTATTTCTCTTAGATTTGTTTCATATCTATGTCTGCTCTGAACACTTAAGCATTTTTCTCGAAGTTTCTTTTAAAACTCCGCTTTTAAAACTCCTTATCCTTCTGATTAAGGTCCTGTTAAGTTATTTCGAAACCTTTCTTTGATTTTTGATATGTTTTGCTGTGTTTGCTCGTATTATCTTTCTGCCTGAGTTTGCATGTTAAAACCCCTAATTTCTTTTAATTGTTTATTAAATGAATGTTTGTTTGCCTGAGTTTTTGTCCGATCTGTCTATTTTTTTAAAACCCTTCTATCGTGGATAATCTTATGGTCTTGGGTCTAAGACTGTTAGTTTAAGTGCAGAAGTTCATTTCAAAATCTTTTGTTCCCTTTGTGCGATTCTTCTGATGCTGGGTTTCTATCTTCTCTTTAACTCGCATATGTTGAAAGCCCCAATTTTTCTAGGTTTCTTCGTTTGATTTTGTGACTGGCCTGTTCTTGTTTGAGTTTCTGTGACTATCTCACTTCGAGTGTGTTTCTACTGAGTTCTTTATGCCTAACTTACATTAGCTCTATGTGCTTGTGTTCGTCTTGACTGGTCAAGCTTTGCCTCTTTGCTTGCTATGTTTGGTTACTCATATCTCACTCTATTTATATGCTAAAGCATGACTCATTACTATCCCTTTGATTGACTCTGAGCTCCCTGTTTCTTGGCTTGATTTGAAAACTTCTCTTTAGACTTTTGATTCTCCTATTTTTAACTTGGTTTATTTGCTTATTCATGGGAACCCATGTTACTCTCCTTAAATCAGTAATTTCGAATCCTTGATTCCTTGATTTATCATGTGCTGATTTTTGATTGTCTCCATATTCTGCAACTTTATTGTGTTTTCTTACCTTATTCGGTTAACTGAGTATTTTACTGACTCTTCATTATTTGTTTCCTTAATTGTACCCATATGTACTTACCTCTAATTGTCTATTCTGTACATGATGCTCTACTTGATTTCTTTCCTTAAACATTTTCTGCCCATTACCGTTGGTTGATTGCCCCTTAATTAAAGGAGTACTTGCATTGATTTGATTCTGATTAGTACTTGGTTCCACAATTACTATACAATTGTAATTCTTGCCTTATTTTACATGGTTTCGAACTACTATATATACATACTCTCTTATTAACACACACACGAACACTTTTAGTTCTGAACTCACACTTACACTCAAAACACTCTCTCTTGCTTCACTACTTGTACTGTGGCCTGTTTAGCTGGTTGAAAGCCAAAGCTATATTTCAAAGTTCTGCCACCTTTCTTTACTACATTTTGCTTCTTTGAACTGGTACGTTCTAATTAAGTTTTCAGCATCAACAACAACATGGTTACTTAATGTTCTTGCATTCTTGTCTGCCTACTGCTTGTATCTATTTCAGTACCTTTATTTAGCATGCTGTAATTTCTTTTCTCCTTTTCTGAATCAATGTATTATGAATCCTAAATCCCTACCCCAATGTGTTTGATACTTATGGTTTGTTTGGGGCATGACAGCATCAAATATTGGTGAACATGACTCAAACTTGGTCCTTCTAGGATCATAACCTCCATGTCACCCTTATATGTTGTGTGTTCTGGTTGATTTACAAGCATGACAGCACCCCTATTACTGTGCATGCCCAGAATTGACTCATGCCTAAGTATATAGGCCCTTGCAATGGATTCCCAATCCCCTGCCCCCTTTGGTGTGAAATTATCAACTCTTTAAAGTATTAATGGACGTCCCCCATCACCCTTTCCCTCTTCTTTGTTCCCTCAGCTTTTAAAATTCAGTTTCTGCACTTCCACTCTCTCTTAGACTTAAGTTCTGCCCCCATCATGTGAGCCTTGCCTTGGTACCGATGAGCTCCCTCTGAACTTGGACACATGAGGGATGGCATTTTCACACTGCACTTGTCCCTATTCTGGTGATGTAATTTGGGTGTGAGCACTGCTCGAGGTCCTATTGAGGCTCTAGGAAACTCTGACACACTCAAGTTTGAGAAAGGCTTTGAAGCAATGGCATCTTAAGGCAGTTATTCCATAGCTCAGGGAGGAACCAAGAATCAGGCCTCCTCTAGTTGTATTTTTATGTATTTTGATGTAATTTAATATTTCTGGTTTGTAATACTTTGTAATAAACGATTGGGCTGGCTAGTAAAAAGGGTTGGGTATTTACGCATGTCAAGGGTAGAAACCATGCCTATAGGACTATTTTGAATTTCTGCATATTCAAACTACATTTAGAAACCATGCCTATAGGGTATTTTAATGCTGCAAACTGCATTTAGAGACCATGTCTATAGGACTTCTTGTTCAACTTCATATCTAGATAACCTGCCTATAGGGATCATCTAAAATTCTGCACGTTCGTCACCGTTTAGATATCATGTTTTAGGGCCCAATTGATTATAACCCAGTAGTATGCTGAAATCAGTAACATATAGAAATCATGCGTATAGGGGTCCATAAGTACAATCCTGTTCGTTTCTACTCACACGCAATGTTAGGATCTAAAATCAGTAACGCATAAAGATCATTCCTATAGGGACTCTTAAATAAATCTGATTCTCTTCATTCACAGTCAATGTTAGATATCATGCTCCTAGGAATTAAAATCGGCAATAGTAGACACTATCACCTGCAGAATCTGTAACCAGTCTAATTTAATTTTGTCCATTCTGAACCTCTTTTCAATAATCTAATTCCCTTGCATAACAAGGTTTTAGCAATGCCTGCCTACGCGATTTCAAACAATTCGTTTTGAGTTCTACTATCTCATCACCTTCTGAACTAAGTAGATATCATGCCTATAGGACCCCATCTAAACACTTAGGCAAACCTTAGGCAGTATAAATAAAACTGAACTCGCCTTTGTTATTTGTTACAATCAGCAGATAGGCCCGATTCTGTTTTCTAACTGAGTCATGTAATAAGCCAGGCCTGCTGCAATACAACAATCTCCTCTTCCCTCAAGTATTTTTTAGAATCAGACCTTACTCATTTGTTTAAGTCGTGCTATTGCATTGTTTTGTTTGGAGGAGGTATACTTGAGCCTTATGTGTTTATGTGTTTCCCCTTTAATGTGCAGTCTTTATATGTTTTGTATGTCACCTTAGAATTTTTACCTTTGAATCTTCAAACAAGCCTAATATCCCTCCCTTTTAGGATTAGTAGTCCTAAGCGCCTCCGGGACTGATAGAAATGGGATGGGTAATAGCATGCAATAAGTAATCGAGACCAATCCGCTCTTCAATACCTTAACAGGGTGGGAAAGGTAGATATGAATATGATGACTGGTGCGTTAATACCACGTGTAGCCCCTCTCTTGAGGAGTGATTACCGGGTATTGCATTGATGTGATCCATATTAAATACAGAACCTAGGACCCCTTTCTTTTCATTTGAAAACTCTTCTTTTTTTTTAAACTCTTCTTTCAAAAATGTTCTTTCTTTTATGTGTTGAAATCCCCTCTTATTTGATACTTATCTGCTTATATGTTAATTGCACCTCAAATTCACAATAACTGTCTGGTCGGGAACCACACTAGTGGATCCTGAGGGGTGCCTAACACCTTCCCGTTAGGATAATTTTAAGCCCTTACCCTATCTCTGGTTATTCAAATAGAACTCAGAATTGAATCTGTATTGGTGTCCTAATGCACCTTAATCATTAGGTGGCGAATCTTCAAAAATGCAAACCTAGTACCCAAAAGGAATGAGTTGTCCCTCCAAATGTCATAAACCCGATTTCGCAAGAAAAAGGGGGCTCGACACGTATGATGTTTTAAGACTTATGTGCATGTTTAGTTTGGAGCCCCGAGGGCTCAGGTGAGTTTCGGGTAGGCTATGGAGTGATTGGACTTAGAGGATGCCGTTATGCTTCAGGTCCTGCAGACTTCGCAATTGCGAGGTCTGGATCGCAAATGCGAGCCTCGGATTTGCGAAGATTATTCGCATTTGTGAAGCAAGGGGGAAATGGGTTGTTCGCATTTGCGAAGAATTATACCGCATTCGCGGAAGTCCAAGTTTGCATTTGCGATTGGGTCTTCGCATTTGCGACGGCAGCAGAAATGCAAGAGGTTCGCATTTGCGATACCTTTGTCGCATTTGCAAGCTTCGCAAATGCGAAGCTCAGGTCGCAAATGCGACATCTGCAGCTGATAAGTTTGGACTTAGACGGGATTTTTCATTCATTCTCCCATTTTTCAAAATCTAAACTTCAAGAGGCTATTTTCCAAAGGCTAGTTCTTCCCCAAATCACAGGTAAATGATTTGTAACTCATTTATTTCAATCTATTACATCTTTTTACAAGATTTCATCCTGAATCTAGGGTTTTTCATGGTGAAATTGGATGTTTTTGGGTAGAACTTAGGAATTTCAAAATTTGGGGATTTAGACCTCAAATTGAGGTCGGATTCCAAAACCAATTGTATATCCGAGCTCCGGGGTGAATGGGCAATCGGGTTTTGGTCCGAACTTCGAGTTTTGATCAAGCGGGCCCGGGGTCGATTTTTGACTTTTTGGGAAAAACTTTGGAAAACTTATAATTATGCATTGGAATTGATTTCTTTAGCAATAATTGATGTTATTAAGTTAATTATTACTAGATACGAGTGGATTGGAGGTGGAATCTAAAGGAAAAGCGGTAATTGAGCTTTGAATTGGCCGTTGGATCGAGGTAAGTGTTTGGTCTAACTTTGACTCGAGGGATTAGGGATCTGCGACTTAATTGCTATGTGAAAATCCATGTGTGTGGCGTATAGGTGAGGTGACGAGTACCTATACGCCGCCAAATTATCTGTTTAGCCTGTTCCCTTCCCCGTTCCTAATATATTGTCTCCCTGTCTTAACTGCTACATGCTTATTGGTGCTTCCATGTCTAATTGCTTCTTGTTAAATGTTGTTTTCTTTACTGAAGGTATCAAATGTTCTGTAGTTTCCTTGTATTGCATTATTGGTTTAAGATTAGTGTATTGGTGTTTCATGGTACATTTTGGTTGGTCACGCTGTGTAATATTAATTGATGAAGTTTCATAATTTTATAGATTTTCGTTTGGTTTGGTCTGAGGCATAAATATTGTGGAGGGTTTTGAGCTAAATTGTGAAATACTTGTTCTTACTGTGTGATTGGTACTGATATGGTGGGATCGGGTTGCACGCTGCAATATGAGGAATAAGGGTGACATATTGAGGAGGAATAAGGGTGAAATATGATTGTCTGGTGGGATCGGGTTGCGCGCCGCAACAGGAGTAATAAGGGTGGACAGGTGGGATCGGGTTGCACGCTGCAACAGGAGCAATAAGGGTGATATATTGAGGAGCAATAAGGGTGGACATGTGGGATCGGGTTGCACGCCGCAACAGGAGTAATAATGGTGAATGTTCATATTGTTACCGATGATATAGTGGGATCGAGATGCGCGCCGCATCATTTTGTTGTTTATGTATTCTTCTTCTGCTGTGATTTATTCCTGTAGTATTGTAACTCTCTTAAGGATTGGTTATAGCTAAGTACTGGCAAAATAATTGGGTTCCGTATTTATTTTTGCTGCAAGTTACTGTTCCAATTCGTTCCGTATTTCCTTTTTGCTTTATTATATACTGTATGTAGGTTATATTGTAAATGCCCTGCCGTAGCCTCGTCACTACCTCGTCGAGGTTAGGCTCGGCACTTACTAGTACATGGGGTCGGTTGTACTGATACTGCACTCTGCTTTTTTGTGCATATTTTGGAGCTGGTTGTGGCTGATCGAGAGGCCGGTTTGCAGGGCATTCATCTAGTAGACCCAAGGTAGTTCTGCA
>NW_017686443.1:2179-6329 GCF_001879085.1 Nicotiana attenuata | reverse complement strand
ACGTTTGTCCGTTTTTTCTTTTCTTTTTCCTTCGTTTTTTTTTCTTTTATCTTCTATTTTTTCACGTTTTTTTTTTTTTTTCGTAGTAGTTTACCTTTTGGAATGAACGTTTCAAAAATAACCTATGGGGTCATGAATCGTTTTTTTTTGTATTGACTTAACTTGATTCCAAAGAGGGATGTCAAAACATCAGTACAGGCTCAAAGGGTATTGAATGGTATAAGTGTTTGGGTAGCTGGAAGAGGGCCTCCCAATCCTTGAAAATGCCAAGTACAACACATGCAACTTGAAATGAAAAATAAAGAGCACACACAGCATTTCTTTTACAGCTTCGGCATTGATATCACTGATATGCCTTCCACTTTTTTTAGTGCCTTGTCAGGTACAAAACTCTCGTTGGGTGATTCCCTCTTCACAATGGATATCCTCCGTCAGTTCAGAGAAAACTCCCTCGGCTTTATCTTGTTACTTGAGGTGCACTCAAAATTGCTTGCTTCAAATTGTTTGGAATGCACTCTCCTTTAACGAATTCTTGTCATCCTATTAACTTCCCAAATTATCTGCCCCAGTTTCACACAGTTCGAGCTTTTAAATGATCTCAAAATGTCCAAATCAGTACTTATTTCCCTCAAATGTCCCAATCATCTTCAAACTTATTTCATTGCTTCATGACTAAACTAACTTTTCAGACAAAGCCTAGAATTATGCGCGCATGTCATGTCACTAGAGTCAGCAGGAAAAAGAACTATAAAATAGGAAGAGAACTAAACAAAAACAAAATGACTAGAAATAACAGAAAACAAAAAATTGCATTAGATAGGCGGTTAATGAGTTTGAACAACAAAACAAGCAAAATAACTAGGTTACAACCCTAGAACAAACCTAGATAACACCTAATGAGTTACTACGACTAAAGTAACTAGGAAAAATAAAAGGATAGAAGCGTTTGAGGCACAAGACTATAGCCGGATTACAACCCTGAAATAACTTGGACAATAGCACTGATAAGAAAATGAACCACCAAGACTCCTCCCTGGCTAGCCAAGAAAGGAACGTCTTTCCAATTACCAAGCTCGACATCTTAGCCACTGAGTTCCACATCAATATTACCAAGACCATTACCAATTTAAATATCATTAACTTCAGTCAGCAAGTTCCCAAGGGAATTCTGATGCTCCCTGTCACCACGCATCATCCCCACAAAGTGTGCATCATCATGTGCAGGTAAAGGCTTCTGCGCGATATGCTGGGTGTCACTGTCCTAGATCACAATTATCCCTTCTTGAATCATTCTTTCTATTTCGCTTTTCAAAGCATGACAATCTTCGATGCTATGCCCTTGGACATTAGAGTGGTACATGTACCGTACAGTAGGATCAAAACCTTTTGCGTAGGGGTCCGGAGTATAGCCGAGGAGCGGCTCAATCAGCCCAGAATGTTTCAACATTTCAAACAGGCTTGTGTAGGATTCCCTGATTGGCGTGAAACTATTTCATTGCCTTCGCTCCCATCCATGCCCCAGTTTCCTAAGGTTGTTGGATGCTCGAAAATGTTGTGAAGGCAAAAGTGCATTATGAGGTGTTGGCGCTCGCCCTAGGGAGTGACCTAGTGGTTGGACAGATGGCCAGACGTTGTTTGGAGGATAATACTGGGGTGGATTATGTGGAGTTTGGGGATGTTCATGGGGTCAGTATTGAGGCTGAAAACGTTTAGCAAGAATGCCCACTAGATCCTGCCGTTGGCGTGCCTCAGCAACATCTTTTCTGTCAATGGGAGGACTGTCCCAAGCAACTTGTTCGTTCCATCTGAACCAAAGATCGGTAAAACTTTCCTTGGGTTTCTTTTCCATCTGAGATAGGGACGGGCAGTCTGGGACAATGTCTATATTGTACTGAAATGCACAAAATCTTGAGCCATGTCATCCCATGTATGCCACTTACCAACATCTTGACGAGTATGCCATTCCAAAGCTGCCCCAGTCAGGCTCTCACTGAAATACGCAATCAGTAACTCATCTTTCCCGCCAACACTTCTCATTTCACTGCAATAACCCTCAGATGGGCTACTGGATCTCCACTCCCATCATAAAAATAAAAGCTTTGGCATCTTAAACCCTTTCAGCTTTCTGGATATCTCATCTTGCTCCACTGTCTTAGCAGGCTTTGCATTCTCACCGGGAGGCTCAAAATGAGGATAAGAGTATGGACCTGAGACCTTAAAAATTAGTTCTGGAACATAGTGTTGGGCATCGGGGATTTTGAACACAGTCTCGCTAGAAGATCGAGGAAAGGTAGCAGGTAGATGAGCTACAAAAACACAAGTGGTCAAAGGAGCGGGATATGAGGTGTTTCTAGGGGGTGGAGTGTGAAAAGGTTGAAGGGAGATATCCTGGACTTGTGACAGTGGCAGAATGGTGACAAGGATTTCAATGTAGTTAGTGGGAACTGATGGTGGAGGACGCCCACTAATCTATGCTTGGTATATTTCGGCCATTTGTCCTTTCAACCTTAAGACATCTTCTTTCAACTGAGATTCTGATTCAACAGTTCCCTTAGACGGATCAATAACCATTGTGTCCAAGTCTTTGCTAGCCATGGCTACCTTGCTCTTTGACCTTGTGTTGTATGGATGAGTTACTTAAAAACCACAAACCAACCACCCTTCTGCTCAATGAAAATAACAAAAGGAACAAAATGGGATCATCCTGTTAGTATTAGGAAATTTATCAGCTAAAAATATCATATTGCGTGCAATGCACCTAGCAACAATTAACGGTTCTAGAATGACTTCGAGGGTCACAAGGTCACTTGGCATTATCCCTATTTTGTTCATTTCAATCTCCTCTTTTCTTTTCTTTTCTAGCTCTTCTTGACTTTCTCATTTTCCTTCCCTTTTTTTATTTCTGATTATCACTCTTTTCTTTCCTCTTATTTCTCACGTCCCACAACTTCATCCTCCTTTCTTCTTTTTCTTCCTTTTCTTTTTCTTTTAATAATAAAAAATTGATTCGGTCCAACCCTACGTAGGTTGCCTACGTATATTAAAAGATTTTTAAAAAAAAAAATTTGGATTTCATTTTTGATTACTTGAGAGAGAAACTCTAAAGATAAACAAAAGATAAAGTATGTTTTGTTTCTTCTTCTATGTACAATGACCTAAAGTTCTAGTGAAAATAAGAAGAATACTTTTTTTTTTATTATATATTTCCCAAAGAAGAACCTCAAAAGAAAATTTTTTTGGATTTTTGAAATTAATATCTTAAAGAAAAGTTTTAAAGAGGTACTAAAAGAAAATTCACTCTTTTTTTCTTTTGAGTTTTAAGTCTTAATATACTAAAGGAAATACAAAAGTAATTTTTATTTTGTGTTTTAGATATTAATTTAATAAAGAAAAACCACCTCAAATGAATTTTTTTTATTCCTAGAATTAGTATTCTAAAGAAAACTTCTAACGGAAATATAAAAATGCAACATTTCTTTTTTTTTTTTTTGATTTTTGATATATAAGATATTTTTCAGATACAAAATAGTAATTACAATAACAAAAGAATCGACAAACTTAACTAAACTATGACAGACTCTATCATCACCTAAAAGACTCGACATTACTGTACAAAACTAGAAGGTAAAAGATCACATAAAAATAAAAACAGACTCAAAACATAATAAATAAAAAACTCTACTGAAGCAACTCCTGAATGAGCGACCCTGACAGGATGGTCCTAGGGCGTCTGTCATGCCCAAACTCCGATAAGCAGATCCAAAACTGTATGAGAAAATTAAGACCAAATATGTTAAAGACCTAGAACGCTATGTGAGACAGTAACCCTTCCTGTTGGACACATGCAAGACATGATTGTCACTATTTTTCTAAAATTAACCTATGTGGCTAAAAGTGGCTAAAAATGCAAGATTTGGCTAAGACCCCGCGAAGCCAAGAACCTAAAACTTACTAGGAAGATCGGACCCTATGTGTGTTGCCTACGTGTCACGCCCCGAAAGACGAGAATCAGGTATGCGTAGTTCGGGAAGATTGGATACGGGCGATAATTAAAAAAATAACTAATTTAGAGAAAATATATTTTTTGTCTTTTGTTTTGAAATACAATAAAACATGTAAACTCTTTTTGGATTTTATTTTTCCTCTTTTT